>NW_024586651.1:0-2306 GCF_018398535.1 Haplochromis burtoni
TATAGATTTCTGGATGTATTCTGTCTTTAAAGGTGGACACTTCCATTCTTGATACTTCTCCTTCTTTTCTTCTGTTAAAAATGATCACTTGAGCAAGTGTCACTTTGGCAAGCTTGCATGGCTACATGGCGGGGGAGACAATCTCAGCATTCTTTCAGCATCACCTTTAATAGTCTCCATATGGTGATCCAAGTAGGAGTAGGTAGGTCTCTGGAACGTATTTTTCTCTGGATTGTGCTCTCAGGATTGTGCCAACTCTTTCACTGCACATATCAAATGGTTGAAGTTTGCAGGATAAATCAGTTCCTCTGCCTTTTGAATGGGGCTGTTTTTCTGAAGTATAAGCAGCTGGCACCCAAATTCCCTAAGACTTTGCCTTATGTAGTCATGTCTGTTCTTTCTTGAACCATTTAGATCACACAAGTTCTGTCCAAACTGCAGAAGAAGTTGGCCATTTTGGATTGAGTAACTTTGTCATATTTCATGCAGGAATCACACTTTTCAAGCTGTGAGGGACCAAGCAGCCAAGGCATAGAGGACACATGAAAACAAATGTCTTCAAGAAAGGGTTTTCTTTATTTTAACCCTCAAAAAGGTTCAAAAGACAACATTCTTAACATAAAACTACTCATAGTGACCTAAGGGTAGCTTTTACAGTGGTTTGGCCAAACCATTTACACACAATAGGGGGGAAACAAAAACTCACACTAATATTAACTAAGTACAGAATAACATGGGCAAACCTAAAACACCCCTTTTTCCTGATAAGCACATGGTTGGTCCTGCTGAGCAGGCATTATGTTCTCAGAATCCTCAGCCACACCTTTTACACAGACAGGAAACAGCCACCACCCAAAACCAGGTAACTCAAAAAAAGAGAAACACAATTAATATAACAGAAAACATTTTTAGAAAAGACACACAATGCCTTTATGCGCGCGCCTCATAATATCAGTGTTAGGTTTAAATAAAATGATTAATGAATTATATTAATGAAGAAAACTGCAAACCAAACTAATAAAGTGAACAAATGGACTGATTTACCCATGTGTGGCTGATGCCATCACATAAACCCTCTCCAACGTCACGAGAAAAAGCAGTTTTCAGTGCACATTTGGATCGAACCCTCTGTTTCCCACCCTGGGAGTCACCTTCTTTCTTTGCTGGGCATCTTCTCATGTACTTCCACAGTGTTTTCAATGAATGAAATCAATGCCCTCTGTGGATTTCCTGTAGCTCACCAGCTCCCCTCTTCAACACACTGGCTTTATGGGCAAAATTTTCACATCTTCTAAGGATGTTCAACCTATTGTGTCACTCTCTTGAATTTTTGGGATATTGAAATGCAAGAGCAATCTCTTCTACATTTTTATCTACAGCCTCCAGGTGTCGTGCAATTTTTGATGTAGGTTGGTGTCTAAACAAACAGTAGTTTCTCTTATCATACACATGGTGACTTCCAAACTTTGAAGGTGGTAACAATTTGATTGATTCCGCAATCTGTTCAATTCTGCTTCTCTTTGGTGTACTTTTAGTATTCTGAGATCCTCTTCTTAGGAGTTATGGTAACATTGACTTTATTTAAAATTTCTGAAGAATTATCTAGTTTTTGTGGAGATAAATTGGGGTATCACACAGAAGGCAGAGGCTTCTGTGCAGTTGGATAAAGAGGTCCATCTTCATCTAGATGACAGGAACTTGGTCTGGAACATAATCAGCATCACTACAGTCTGGGTTATCGGATTCATCAAAAGATGTTTCTGCATATGTTGAGACCTTGGTAAAAAAAAAATAGCATCTCTTTAAGATTTAAGGCATGACTGAAGTAGTTGGGTTGTGACAGATTAAAAGTTAAAGCCATTTAAAGATAAATAATACATGTATATTACAAATTTTCTACCTATGACCTCTTTTTTTCAGTATTCAACAAAGCAATCCTCAAATGCTGGTTGAAGTGATGATGTTGTGGCAATTATATGAGGACCTGCAGCCTTAAAGGATGGACAAAAAATAAAAACTCCATGCATCTAAAAATACCATGTTATTATAATGTATTTTTGATATGTATGAAACCTTCTTCATCCTGGATCCCGCTGGTGCAGGGTCTTCGCTCTTCGGCAAAGGGTTCTCTATTTGGTTCTTTCCAAGGCATCCTCAGGTGATGCGTTGATGGTCTTAATGTCCTCCTTAATTTTGTCCATCCATACAAGATAACAAAAGCTCAACACTGCACCCAGCATCCTGGAGCACTTCTGTTGTCTTTTGTACGTGTTTTGAGTTTTTATGTGCGTCAGAGTTTGTACGTG
>NW_024586651.1:2859-4191 GCF_018398535.1 Haplochromis burtoni
TCTCCATGGTGTTTAGGGCCTGTTCATGTGTGGTCAATGCGGGCCAACATGCGGAACCATACAGGACTACTGGGCGGACCACCGCTTTGTAGATTTTTCCCTTGAGTCGATCTGGCATTCTTCTGTCGCAAAGGACACCAGTGACCTGTTGCCATTTTAACCAGGATGCATTTATTTGTGCTCGGACAAAGGGGGTTATGTTTCCATCGTAGCTGATGATTGAGCCCAAGTAGCGGGACTCTTCTGTCTTCTTCAACTCTTCGTTGTCAATTATGATGGTGCCATCAGTTTGGGGGCCTCCTTCCAGGTATTCGGTCTTTTTCGTATAGAGCCGCATACCATATTCACTGAGCCGGGTCTTCCAGAGTTGCGTCGTCGTTTGGGTCTCTTCTCTGTCTTTGCTGGCGAAGAATATGTCGTCGGCAAAGAGGAGAGACCATGGATGAGGTAACTGGAGGTCGGACGTGATGGTATCCGTACATAGAATGAAGAGGGGGAGTGACAGAGCTGACCCTTGGTGGACCCCAACTGGGAAGGGAGGTGATAGTCAAGCGGCGCATCGGACTGAACTGGTGGCGTTGTCGTAGAGGAGCTGTATCCATTTGATGTATGCCTCAGGGACACCATGCGATCTTAGGGAGTGCCGTATGAGTAGGGGTGGGTTTTTATAATCGATTCATCGATTAAAATCGATTCTGGCTTGGATAACGTAAAATAGATTCATTAAAATCCTGAATCGATTTTTTTAATATAAATTTATTTTGCCGGAAATGCCAGAATCTCTGGTGGCATCTCACAAAATTTCAAGAACCACCAAACAGTTAGGACAGTAAATGAGAGCAGGTACAGGGATTCTGCAAATAGACTTAAACACACAGCGCGACCCGCGGATCAGAATCAGTTAGATGTCGCCTTTCTCATGGTCGGGGCTGAAAGCCGACAGCTCGCTGATTTTGATCTGTCGGCGGGTCCGCGCTTTGTGTTCACGCCCTTTATGCGCTAATTCTAAAGCTGTTAGTTTGATCTCTCTCCAAACAATATTGACCGAACCAGCAGCAAAAGAAGATCCAAACGCTTCACATAAACATCGTCATGAATTCACTCTGACTTTTACTGTTTTGCTTCCACCGCGATGCACAGCTCTCTCTCTCTCTCTCGAACAGTTTCCCTTTCTTCATTATTCGCTTGCTTGTTACGCACAAGTCTACTGTTGCTTACAGCGCTGTCGGCTGCTGTTTTTTTCCCTTTTACATTCTTCTGAAAAGAAAACCTAATTTCTGCTGTTCAATACTGAACAAATTTAAACTTTTTTAAATTATTCAAAATGCAAAA
>NW_024586652.1:0-4189 GCF_018398535.1 Haplochromis burtoni
GGCGGAGTCTGTGAATTTACTCTGTTGGTGTCATAGCCCCTCTAGGAGTTCAGAGTTAAGAGGTCAAGAGTTAATCTTTCCATTGTAACACCTCCAGATTTGACAGAGAAACACTCATTTTTAACACTCGATTTTAACTACTATCATTTTACACCTCAGAGTTACATTAAAAGAATGTGACTCTGCTTAGAGTAAAATTAACTCTACTTTTGCAAGAAGACAATTAACACCAAAACATTTAACACTTTTGAATTTGCTGTGTGCTAATTTGTAAATTGCCTAGAAAAAAAGCATGCTCATACACATGGCTTTCTTCTCAGTTCATGTATTTCTTCCTACACTTTGCAGATCACATATTTAGATGGGTAGTTTCTGACTCTAAAGTTATGAATAAAATCTTTGATCAGCTCTCCTTCCCGTCACATTTTAGTAAATCAAGTACCCTCTTTAAAAGTAGTGTTTAGATGGTGATGATGAAGGGAAATTTCCAGAATATGTTTTTGCAGAATGAAGGTCAGGAAGAAATTGTGGAAAACAACAACAAAAAAGCCAAATGATAGGAATCTGCGTCTAGGGCATAATCATATGACTGCCAAGTGAGACGTTTTTCATGTCTCCAAGTGATATTTTTACACTTTAATTTAATGTTTTATCTCAAATGATCCTTATTCTGCCATAGTTAGGATTTTAGGTGCCAGTTCTATTTAGTTTAGGTGTTAAAGCTTCAGTGCAGCTTGGTAGGCACCAGTCTTACTTGGTGGAGGTTTTGGGAACCAGCACTTCTTAGAAGGTACCAGGATTACCTTAAAGAAACCAATGCCACTTGGTGGCCAGCTATGCTACCTCACTGGGGATTTAGACACCAGTGTTGGTTACCTGTCTTCAATAGTACTTTATTGGGATTTTCAAAACCAACACTAGGTAGATACCCAGATTAGTGTGTTGGGGTTTAAGGTGTTTGGTTTATCTTAGGAAAACACTATGATTTGAGACTAAATTCACTCTTCAGTTTGGCTTCAGTTCACAAGGCAAAACTTTCTCATCTGCAAAAAATTACCAAACCACTTCCTTGTTTACCAGAGTTGTATATCCCACAACAAGGAGAGCTCCATAAGAGCATTTTCCTTCGGCCACATGGCGTCTGTTTCAAAGAGAGGCAGTTCTATTGAAGACTGTTGGACCATGCATTTTGAAAACGGAAAGATGTGAAGCCTGACCAAGCGTCACTATGCAAAGACTTGGCAGTAAGAACTGATTGTGGAAAACAACAATACTAAGAATGTATTTCTAAATCAAAACCACATGTAAAACATTCTTTACGCGGAAATGCACCAATGACAATAAACAGTAGTCATAGCCCAATATAGCATAACAGAGCGTTTGCAGGGTAGGAGAGCTGTTTTTACATAAAGGGGTACTCAAGCAGTCAAGAGTTGTTATAAAAAGCTGAGTGACACTAAAATGGTCAAAGTCATTGAAGCAAATATAATAACTTTAGCCTCTTTTAAATAGCCTCTTTTATGGGAAAGTTTTCCACACTCTAGCTTGCTCTCAGGGTCACAAAAGACATTATACAATTGTGGAGTGAGTGTTGAGTAAACTTCATATGTAAAATTAGTGGCATGCCCCATAACGTAATACGCTAATGGCAATAGGTTTTCCAGTGGCGCAAGTTAGTATTCAAGGGAAAGTTCTGTACTGATAGTGGTTACAGATACACATCATATTCATTAAAGCCATTTCTTTATTTGCCGTACCTTTACTTGTATGGCTTGACTTCCTGTATATATAGCTATAAAGATTTAACATTACCAAAAACATTTGGGATAATCACAATTTATACATAAATAGCTCTTTTGCTAGGCAGAGAAACATGCGCTAGTAGTAGCAGCAATTACAATACTATTCAAAGCAATTATAACAAGATTATTTATAGCTCCCTTTACAGCCATTGGGATTTCTCAATAAAGACAGGTCAGCAGTTGCTGCCAGCTATGGCTCAGGTCCTCAGATATACTGCAGTGTACTAAATGAAGCTTCCCAAAACATGCCAGTCTGCACAATGCAGGTGAGGAGGCAGTGGTTTAGCATTGGGAGCAGCTTATTGAGCTTCCCCCAGGTGCCATCCCCCTAATTCAGTGTGATGTGTGTTCAGTGCGGCCATCTGTCAGAAGAGGTGCACACTTCCCTGCCTCTCACTGGAAAGAGCATAACTACTGCAGCAACACTCACAGAAGACGGTTTCTGGTTTGTCGTTTTTATTCAGTTCATCAACATTCAAAGATGGTGCGTGAGGCTCAGATTGCAGTATGATGTAAACTGAGATCCGGTGAGATTTACTGGAATTAAATGATTAACTGGTGTCTGACCCGATGTTCCCCTTTGTGTTTGGCTAAACTCATCACAGAACACGGATTTAACTTGGTTTACAACTTCTAGAACTGTCATGTTGTTTACAGCTGAAACTTTCACAGCACTCTTCACTTAATCCTTTCTCCTAACCTCCTTTCTTGAAAGCGCATACACAGCATTGTCAGTCTCTCACAGTACAAAAGTGGCTCCGTTTGTACTTTGATGTTAAAAAGGCAGGATCCCCTCTTCCTCTTCCGTAACCCAAGAGATTGGAAGATGGGTGCAGTTTAGGCGCAAGTCTGGGATATAATAAGTCATCAGTGATGTTTATGACTTGTAAAAGCTCTCTCTGGACTGCTCTTTAAAACAACCCCAGCCTGTGTATAATGCTTATCATGGAGCTATTTGAAGGCAATATAAAAGGCGACTTTTGGCAAGAGTTCATTTGCAGGTTGGCAAATAATGAGTTACTTGTTAATGTGGGAATATCTTCTGCTGAAAGCATTGTGTAACATTAGCACAAGAAGCAAGAATAATAAAGTCAGTGCACGCACGCAGAAATGTCAATTTCACAGCAATATCAAATTGTAAATTAACTACGTTTAGCGCACATTAGCTTTCATAAACGTCTTTTTCATAAAATAATGTTCTTATTTCCCATCATTTCTACTTTTTATTAGTGGCAGTAAGTTTCATCATCTTGCTTTAATAAAAATGTAGAGACTTTTGAAATGTTTCACCTGGAATTAATGAGCTCTAATCTATATAAGCCAGAGGGATTGTTGTAGGGAACATTGAGGATGGCAGTGTGGTCTTCTTTTACCTTGCCTACCTTCTATATCGGGGTGGAAAACTTTTATTACCTGAGGGCCACACTGACTAAGATAAAGTAAGGGAAGGACCACATATTGGACAGTTTAAAGAATGTACTTTTAGAAAATGTTGCTAGTTTGACACATAAGGGGCTTTTTTACAGCCTCATTAATAGCATTGCATTAAATGGACACTGCGGCTCCAAACCTTAGGCTACAGCCTACACCATAACCTGATGTGCACCCACTGAGGAATCAACTACCGATGGCGACAGACCTCAGCAGCTGTGATAAGCCTTTTTGGTAGTGTTAATTACCACAAGGAAAATTTTAAGAAAAGAAATGTAAGGCTGTAATGGGCTGTAACTGTATCTAACATACTCGTTATTCTAATGCAACAGCAACGGTCCAGCTAATGGACCATTTTCTCTTTTTGAAAGCTTTTACAATCTGTTAATAAACTCTGTCGTCTCTGAGGTCATCCCTGCTTTATGTCTTTTTTACTTTCAGTAAAGCCTGATTCATTATTTTGAAGTCCAACATGAAAAGCTAAGTTTTACTCTTGAGAGTGAGCAATGTAGACACATCGGTGCACCAGCATAAAAGAAACTGGGTTCTATATCAAATCAGAGGCAAATGATTGCTGTCAGTTTGTATTGCCATTTTAGCAAGTAAGTAATTTTTTGATTTCAGCTTATGTGTCTGAAAAAAAAACACTTTTTTTTTTTTTTGCTAAAAGCTGCTTCTTCCTTCTTCAACTGCTCCCTTTTGGGATCGCCACAGCGGATCATCTGCCACCATTTCACCCAACATTGTCCCTTCTGCATATTGTGCTTGTAAATAATGGATAAGTATTGGACCTTAGTCATTGGGCGAGAAAACAGCCTGTTTATAATAATTTCATTATGAATTCAGTTCAGTTTAGTTTTGTTTACAGGGAGTGCAGAATTATTAGGCAAATGAGTATTTTGTCCACATCATCCTCTTCATGCATGTTGTCTTACTCCAAGCTGTATAGGCTCGAA
>NW_024586653.1:0-4189 GCF_018398535.1 Haplochromis burtoni
CTCTCTCTTTGTATTTGCAGTCCAAACAACATGGATAGAAACACTGTGTACTGCCTGCTGTGCAACAAGCCCCAGCTGTCCATTTGGAATCACCTGAGCAGAGTGTGCCTGAAAGACGGCACAGCACAGGAGAGGGAGCAAGAAGCTTCCAGAGCTAAAGCCTCCCAGAAGCTGTTTTCCAGGGAAGGTCGACTCTGGAGCGTCTCGGAGCTGCAGGAGTTTTGCAAGGACGCAACATCTTGCACCAAACTCTGCAGTCGTCTTCAGAGTCGTGGCTTTATCATCACAGACACTCCCCAAACCTTCCCAACACAGAGGTCTGATGAGCTTGTTGCCACTCTGGCTCATACATACTGCAGGACACATACGCACTTTCAACACTGTCTTACTGTCACCTTTGCAACAGCTTTGATAAGAAGGAAATCCTCGCCCTGGCCAAAAAGGACATCGAGTATTTCCACCAAAAGCTTGTAGGCGGTGATTGCATCCCCAACGTTGCCATGACAACGTTCAGGCAGTACGGCGAGGCCATCCTGATGTTACAGCACGGACTGACAGCAGGTGCTGTTCAGGAACTTTCTGTAAGCGCCGCCAACAAAAACAGTAAATTATAAGTGATAGTTGATGGAAGTGTGCATCACCCTGAGCTCCAACACTTTGTCCCACACCCACAGGTGCAGGACTGGATGGAGCGAAGGGCAAGCTTGAGGATGACCATCCAGGAAGAAGAAGTAAGTCCTTTGTTCTCAGCAGCGACTCTCTTCCTGTTCTGTGTGGACCCTGGGAGGTGATTTATAGTTGTCATTGATGGCTCTTGTCTCTGCAGCTGTTGGAGTGCTACTTTAAGAACATCCGCCCAGTGTACTTACAAAACCAAAGAGCTGGCAGTGACGACGGGGGCAGGTTCTTCCTGGGAGAAGGTGGGGTCCCTCTGACCAACCCAACAGGAGATGTACAGCGCCTGAGGGCCAGGTGAGTGCTGCACACCACTGGATCCATACTGGCAAAACTTTGCCAGTGTGGTCATAGCACTCAAACACATGTGTTGCTGCGTTTGTTGGTGGATGTAGAACTGCTTCACCTTTCTAATTTGGTTAGATACCTGCGCAGCGACACTGAGGATCCTGCGGCTGGGTCAGCATCACACTCAGCAGGAGGAGTAGAAACCTCGGGACAGGCCAGGTATGCTTTTCGTTTTTATGTTACCCACTAGCACAAGAAAACCTGCGTTACAAGTTTCCACATACAAACTATTGGTGGGTTTCTCTCTCACTCTGTGTAGGTCCATTTCCACAAAGCGCCTACCACTCCGAGAATGGGATGCCTTCCAGCGGACCTTCCCAGTAACCCTAAATGGAGAGCCACCTTCAAAACGCCGGTGTGTACAGGCTGGTTTTCCACACTACCGAGCCCACTACAAAAGGTGGAGGGAGCTTCAGCTTAAGCAGAGAGTTCAGCACATCCTCGGTAAGCCCGTCATGCTAATGGATGCTCTGCCTCCATTATTTACAGCTCTAATATATACACATAGCTCAGCAATACTTCACATCACAGAGGTTCAAATATATATGATTGACTCAGATGGTTGATTTGCAGTATTCCTCACGCCTCGCTCTGGGACAGGGTGTGCCAGAAGAAGCAACGCCCCTCAGCGTGCAAGAGTACAGACGGCATTAGATAAGGAGACCTGGAGCACCAACAAGCCCACTGTTGATGCCGTCCTACGGGCCTGGGTTGCTCCACAGCCCAGGATCCAGGACAGCCCGTCCCTCATGTCCTCGATTTCAGAGCAGAAATGGAAGGGCCTGGCTTTGAAGGACTTCGGGGAGGAAAAGGGCAAAGGTAAATGCACCTATCGTTTGGACCACACCCTCGTTTGACAGCAAGTCAACATTTCTAAAGAGCTTATGATGACTTCCTGTTTGCTCACAGGTGTCATCGCCCTGATGCCCTTCAACAAAGGAGACGTCGTCTGCGACTACCACGGGACGTGCATCACCAAAGCTGCAGGGAATCAGAGGCGGCAGTCAGGGTCTCTCTTCTTCTACAGGGACGAGTGCCACAGGGCTGATGCCACTGCGTCCCCCTGTGCCTGCCACCTGCACAAGGACTCCTATGGAAGGCACATGAACCATTGCCAAAGGAATCCAAACGTGAAGCCACAAAGGTTCACCATGAACTTCCCTGCTGGTCCTCGGGAGAGTGTGCTGTTCATCGCCCTGAGGGACATCGTGGTTGGAGAGGAGCTCCTGTGGGACTATGGAGTCTAGAGATGGCACCGTGTTTTATGTCCCATATCCTACATTTGGATTTCTGCCCACACCGACATGACTCCAATAGTGTATTTTATAATCAATAAAACTGTGTGTGTTTTTTTTATATATTGCTGCGTTTTGTATAAGTTCAAACTCAAACTAAAGCTGTCCTGTTATATATCTTTCTCAGAGGTGAAATGCCGGTTGACTCGGTCCATCCCTGATGGAGTCTCCCATAAATCCTTTGGCTGGACATTTGACTTGTCTTTATTTTTCCTTTGTTTGATGCTTTGCTTGGCTTTTGTTGTCTCTGACCTTTTCTGATTAAAAGAAAATTGAGCTCACAGGACACCATGTTGCCTCAGCTGATGCAGTCCTCTTTGCAATAATGTTTATTTCCAAAGGAATTTCTAGAAATTCAGAACAGTAAAATTCACAGAATGAATTAGAAGATAACTCTTATGTAGTTAAACTAAAATCCTCTGTGGGGGTAGTATATAAACTCTTAACACCTAGTTAGCATGAATAAGTGTTGAACGATCAACTCCAGACAGATTTGGTATTCAACACTAAGTCAGAGTTAATGTTCCAACTCTCCAATAAGAGTTAAATTAACTTATAAAGACGCTTTAAAAGAGCTGAAATCAAATCTGACAGTCTTCATTGGGACATGTTGGATTTGCTGTGTGGTAAGGCACCTGGGCCAGATGGCTTTCTGACTTTACAAAACCTTCCCAGAAAAAAGAATATTGCCTCTTTTTAACATGTATGTAGAAGCATATCACACGGAGGCTCTCCACCCACTGTGAGACAGGCAGTGAGTACTGAGAAACCTGCTAAACCTGCAGAACACTCATCATTTAGAGTCTGACGGGGGTTGACACTAAAATACTTTAAATGTTTAGCATGAAGATCAGAGCCTTGGATCCCACATTTGATTCACTTTGTACCAAAGCATCAAGGGTTTCACAATATAAGAAGGGTTCTCATATAATTCATGAGAGATGTGATGCTAACGATGCAGCTTTATTATCACTGGACGCTCGTCAGGCCTCGGACAGAATAGATTCATTTAACGTTCTCCCAAGATATGGATTTGGAAATCATTTTCTCAGATGGGTTCAACTTTTGTAACAAACAATAGTTTCTAAACCTGTCACATTGGAGCGTTCCACTCATCAGGGGTGCCCGTTATCTCCAATGCTATTTATTCTGACTATGGAACCTCTGGTGATGACACTTAGAATGAGAGCTGTACTATTTGGTTTCCAGTTAGGAGATCGAGAGCAGAGATTGGCCCTAGGCCCTAGACTAGGCTGTCTGTTAGCAAAGTTGCAAAATTAATGCTACAAATGGAGCTATTTAGACGATTTTCTGGCTATAAATGATTCAAAATCCTCCTCCGTCCTATTCCTGAACAAGGATGAAAGGTTATGCAAAGTTTTTATATTGAGTCACTTCCTCTGCCTCCTCCAAAAGAATCCTTTCAGAAGTTAAACGATATCTTTAATTGGTTAATTTGGACTAACAAAGGTCCTAGATGAAGACTTGGCTTGTTGTGCCTGCCATATGAAAGAGGGGGTTACAATTCTCTGATCTTAAACTGTATCACTGGTCTGCACAGGTGCGCTCAGCCACGCTCTATTTTTCCACTGAGACACCTGCAGCCTGAATAAAACGTGAACAAAAAACAGCGACAAACCTTCAGTTTGATCTGCATCTATGCTCTGCAAGCTGAATATATATTATTTTATTTTATTTTAAAGTTTCCACTTGACAGAAATGTGTTTTTGTTGAAGATTCCCGAGGTTCGCACGGTGTCATCCTCCTGAAAAGGAAACACCTTGTGGCGTCAGGTGAGCTGCATAAGGTGCTGTCAGTCACATGACCCTGAGCCTCAGCAGGAAGTCTGACCCCTTCATAATAAAAGCATG
>NW_024586654.1:0-4186 GCF_018398535.1 Haplochromis burtoni
TTCTTCATCGAAAGTGAGTATAAGTAATAAATGCCATGTCTTACAGTGAGAACATTGGACACGGCTCACTTGTTACCATGTGGAAATGCTTAGAAAAAGGTAATCGCCAAAACACAAGTACCGGTATGTGGTCAGGAAAATGAGGCGGCACATTTACTTGATATTGGCATATGCAGGCTGCTGCTTTTTTCAGCGATACAGCTATTCGTTTGGCTCTGATTTAGCTGTTTGACATGTTTAGTCACATCTAATTTAGATCTTAAAGAAAAGAGCGGATGCTCTCAGGGAAGCAAAAAATTAGTGTGCAGCAGGAGTGCTGTGTAACTCTACTCAGATCAGACAGGTCCCTGCACAACATACAAGAACTAAATCCCTGGATCCAGATGGACTGGTTTGATTTTTAAATGTTTTTCCCCTGATCATCGCGATGTCTCTGAAGTTTCTTGCATTTAGAATATAACATGCAGCGTTCTATAGATGGATACATAAAAACACTTTATTTGTTACATTTATGATAAATGGATTTGAAAGTAAATAAAACACATTTGTGTCGGACTTGGCTTATTAAAGTTCTTGTCTTTAAATGAACTTTGTCTGTGTGTGTTTTAGGTCCTGCACTCTTAAAGACTGAATTGCAGCATTGCAGCCACAGGTCATTGTGAGCATCACAGGGAAGGTTGAAGCCGCCCACTGCAGCTGTATGGCTAGAGTCGTGGAGACTTGCAGCCATGTCACTGCTCTTCTGTTTAATGTAGAAGCAACAGTGAGGATCTGTGGCACAAGGACTGTTACAGATGAACCTGCATACTGGGTTTTGCTGGGTAATATGACCAAGATACAGCCAGAGGTTGGCCATAAGATAGACTTCTCCTCTTCAGCTGCCCAAAAAAAAGGTTCTTGATCAAAACATAAACAGACCATTCGTTGTGACAGGTAAAAGAAGCCATCCTCAAAAAACAAAAGTTCCACCTGCTACTGTGGAGGAGTTGGATCAACTGATGGGACAATATTTTTCCAAGCATAGTTCTGTTCTGAATAACCGAAGAAGACGCTGCATTTTTAACTCTGAGGGAGATGGAGAATGAGCCTATTTCCAAAACAGTGGAGTGTGTTCCTTTAAGTACTAAATTGTATATATTGTCAAAAACTAAAGTGTACATAGCAGTTGTTGTATCTTGTTTACTGTATCACTGACAGATAATTTCAAAGTCAATGAACGCTACATTATAGTGAGATATTGTGTAATGTGAAATACTGTAAGCAAATGAATAAACAACCTAATTCGTGATAGACCTTTGACTCTGTTTTGTTTGAATCCAACTGTTTTTTGCAGATGTGCATAAAACATGTTACTTTTAGTATTGTTATCATTATCATCATTATTGCACTAAATATATTTTAAATAAAGGATACTTTGATATACATTCTACTGTAAGGTTGGAAATGTATTTTCTTCACCCTAAAATATGTTTTGAAATGTATTTTGGTTTGAAAGAAATATATTTTCAATTTCAAAAATATATTTTTTTGGAGCATCACAAATACAAAATATATTTACCATATATTTGAAATATATTTTGGCCAGGAAAAATGTATTTTTTTACCGTATGGGATGAGTGATATGGGTAGCGTCCTCCTGAAATGCGCCAACAAATTGAGAGTAACATCCTCCTCTCTGCCCCTTAATCCATTATTTAAGTCTAATGTCATTAGCCGTGTCTGGGCCCAAACTCCACTGAGTTAGTCATGCTGTCACTGAGAGTGACGGCATCACTGATAGTTACAAACTGTCTAAATCTTTTCATCTTTAATAAAATGGTCAGCATTGCTGCTTTACCAGGTGTAACAATTAAGTTTAACATCCAGGCATCCATGAAAACAGGATTTACTAAACTTAACGGAGTTACAAGTTAACAGGAAGTTAGCTCGCTAGCTTCCACCTAAATATAATATAGCATGTTCTGACTGAGAGATTTCTGAAACAAATTCAAACGTACAGCTCGGCTGTCACTTCCAACATAAATGAAGACAGAAAACTAAACAGCAGTGACGTTTGTAGAGTTACTGAAGTTGGGTATATAATGATGTGCTATGTGATTGCTAGCTACACAGCTATGTTAGCATAACATAAACAGTGAAGCTGGAGGATGAACGCAAACTTTTTTCCACTCGATAAAAGTTAACGTGAGGGTTTATGATGGTTAAGCACAAATGCAATCACATGGCAGGATGCTGTAAACAGACCAAACGTCAGCCAGGAGAACAACTGAGATAATCCATCCACAATACATTAGTTATTAATATACTGCTGCATGGGCTGGCCTGTAGTTACATCGGAAGAGTTTAAAAACTGAGCTTTAAAATGAACAGTGCTAATAAAAACAGAGAGAGGCTGACAGTGATCAGTGTTTTTAGGGGCTTGTTCAGATTAAATAGAACAAGATACAAAGTAGTAAAACATGTTAAAAACACAATAGCCTTATTAAACGCAGCGTAGTTTGGGCCCGGAAGTAGGATTCATCACGTCATCACTTAAAGACCGGTTGCTCTGTGGTCACGTAAATATTTCTTTCAAAATAAGACACACAACTATAACACGGGAAAAGAACCAGGGAAACAGAGTTAATGATAAAAACACTGAAGACCATAAATTTCGGACCCGAGTCTCAATTCTTGCGGCCCGGTACTAAACGACTCACGGACCGGTCCGTGGGCCAGGGGTTGGGGACCGCTGCTTTAAAGTATTCTAACTATGGAACAGTAGTAGTAGTAGTCTTGCAACTTTAACTAGTTAGTAGTAGTTAGCCACAGTTTTGATTTTTTTTCTGTCCCGATAGCAATGTAGATTTCTTTATGCTCCAACTATATTGGAATTTTATTGTGCGTAATGGCTGCGCAAGATAATATATGATATTAATAAATTATTACTTTTTTAAAAAATTTGTTTTAAATTGCGAGAACACTGTTTAAACATATTCTGTTTATACAAGAGTAGAGAGAGAAGTGAGACTGAGCAAAGATGAGATCCTGAGACCACCCAAGTGAAAGCCTTCCGCCAATTGGCTATGCCTAGAAATTCTGTCCATAAAAATTATGCAACGAATTGGTGACAAAGAGCAACCCTGGCAGAGCCCATCACCCACCAGGAATGAGTCTGACTTATTGCTGGCTATGCGGACCAAGGTCGTATGGTTGTATAAGGATCGAATAGCAATGGGCCAGACACCCCATACTCCCGCAGCACCTCCTACAGGACACACCTCGAGGGACACGGTCGAATGCCTTCTCGTGGACTGGCTGGGCAAACTCCCATGCACCCTCAAGTATCCTTGAGAGGATGAAGAGCTGATCCAGTGTTCCACAACCAGGATGAAAACCATGTTGTTCCTCGAGTATCCGAGGTTCAACTAAAGGATTGACTCTCTTTTTCCAGCACCCTGACATAGACTTTCCTAGGGAGGCTGAGGAGTGTGACCCCCTATCGTTAGGACACACCCTCCGGTCCCGATTCTTAAAGGTGGGAACCACCACCCCTGTCTTCCAATCCAGAGGTGCTGCCCCTGATTTCCACACAACATTGCAGAGGCGTGTCAACCAAGACAGCCCTACAACATCCAGAGCCTTCAGGAAGTCAGAGCGGACCTTATCCACACCAGGGGCTCTGCTACCAAGGAGTTGTTTAATTGCCTCAGTGACCTCGCCCCAGAGATAGGTAAGCTGTCCCCCTCGTCCCCGGACTCTGCTTTCTCCATAGAAGACATGCCACTGGGATTAAGGAGGTCCTCAAAGTGTTCCTTCCACCACCTGAAAATGTTCACAGTCAAAGTCAACAGCGCTCCACCCGCACTGTACACAGTGTGGGTAGAGCACTGCTTTCCCCTCCTGAGTCGCCTGACGGTTTGCCAGAATCTCTTCGAGGCAGTCCGAAAGTCTTTTTCCATGGCCTCTCCGAACTCCTCCCACACCCGAGTTTTTGCTTCTGCCACTGCCCGAGCCATGTTCCGCTTGTCCTGTCGGTACCTATCTCCTGCCTCCGGAGTCCCTCCACCGCCACCTGATCCAACTCACCACCGGGTGGAGATCAGTTGACAGCTTAGCCCCTCTCTTTACCCAAGTATCAAGACATATGGCCTCAGGTCTGGTGACCAATGCCCTGTACCAACACAGAGCAGAGCAGCTATCTGAA
>NW_024586655.1:0-3243 GCF_018398535.1 Haplochromis burtoni
TTTACAAACATTCAGAGATGAACTTACACACTTGCTTTACTTCTCTCTGGGATCACTTCCTCGGAGATGAAATGCTGGTGAGGCTACAAATACACACAGCCGCTCTATCACGTGACCACACTGCTCCCACGTGCTACGGTTATGAGCCGAGTTACGCCGTGTTGCAAGTTTTGTGAGGTGCTTTTTTGATATTTAATGGATCGGATTACATTTTTTATTTCTCTCCGATCCAGTAATTTACGTCAGTATCGGACCGATACGTAATATCGGATCGGTCCATCCCTAATATATATCTATATATATATATGAAAGAAAAAAATATGATGACAACATAACAAGAGTTACAACACTGCCAAGTTACACTCTTAAATCCTACTACTTATTCCTGCGTCTTTTGTGATCTTACAAAGCTTCAAACGACGCGTCGACTATTAAATCACTCATCGACGATTTTGATAGTCGACGTAATCGTGACTAGTCGACTAATCGTGGCAGCCCTAATAAACAGTGCCAGCTTTGCAGACTTAAACCCGTTTTCTGTTATTTGGATGTCATCTGCAAATTGCACACTGGCCTCCTACTGATACATCCACTGGTGTAAATTACAGTTTCAGGTGAGCAATTTTAGTTGTTTTAAAAAAGAGAGAACTAAAATGTGCTTATTACTACTAGTGAGGGCACCATGCTTAAGGGTGGTATGGTGCAACAGTGGTTGGCGCAGCTGCCTCACGGGAAGAAGGTCCTGAGTTGAGTTTCACCACCAGGGTGGGTTCTCTCTGGGTACTCTGGCTTCCTCCCACAGTCTAAAGACATGAAGTCAGTGGGGTTAGGGTAGTTGCCCCTAGGTGTGAATATGAATGGTTATCCATTTGACTGGTGCTTCTTGCCCTGTGATAGCTGAGATAGGCTGCAACTCTGATAAGTAGAAGAAAGTGGATGGATGTGATAAGTAAATAAAAATGCAACTAAGAAATTATGTTTCTGGAGCTTTCATGTAAGCCATATAAAACTGTCATTCTGAGCAGTCTTAACTAAGACAGTAGTACATCTAACTTAAAATAAGTCCTCTATACAGTTTTATCTTGTACTTAAACTTGTGTTTACAAAAAACCCACAAAAAATCCTTTGTTAGTGTCATGATCCTGGGTCCTTTTGACCCAGCGTTTTGTGTTTTCTCTTCGCGATTTTGGTTCTGTTCTCTAATTGGTGTTTACCCTGTTCCCCCCCGTGTGTTCCTGTTTTATTGTGAAGGTCTGCGTCTTATGTGAGTGTTTTCAGTTTGCCTCCCTGGTCTCGTCATGTTAATCACTCCCAGCTGTGTCTCCCACCTGTGTGTAATCTCCCTGTGTCTCTGAGTGTATTTAAGTTGTATTTTCTGTCTTAGTAATCGCTGGTTCGTCTGTGTTGTTTCCCCTCGGTCTCCCTGCGTCTCCCCGTATGTATTTCTCCGGACCTCCCTGCATCCTCATTCTGGTTTGTCTTATTAGTTTACCCAGTTTAGGTTTCCGGTTTCATGTTTTGTCGCCACCGCTGTTTGTACTTACACCCCTGTAAATAAACACTCACCTGCACCAGAGCTGCCGCCTTTTGGGTCCTTACTACAAATCCACACGGCTTGCCCCGCAAACCGTGACAGTTAGTATAACATACAGTTCATATTCCACGTTTTTAAGGAATCAGTTTGCATGTTTTTGTCTCAGTGACATTGACTAGTTAGAATTCAGTGTCACATCAGAGTTGCTAGTTCCAGCTTTTATTTATGACTATATGCTTTTGTCTGACCGACTCAACTTGTTTCTCGTGTGCTGTCCCCCTCTGTCTCTTTTCATGCACACATGTGCTTTTGAAAGCCTCTTGCAGAGCTTACCTGAGGAGGTGGACAGTGTCCTTTCATATATTTGTTAATCACTTGGAATTTGGTCCCCGATCATGCTAAATGAAGGAAGTGATCTTGAAAGGAAACTCACATAGGTAAAAACAGTCAGATAAGACAGATGGACCCTGGTAGGCATAGAAAAAAAAATCTACAAAACTCAAAGGGAAAAAAAATCATCATCATCATGTCATCTTTTCATAGCGCATAAACGTGCCATTAGTGAATACAAAACCAGCTTTGAACTTAACAGCTAAACTATGGGTGGTTCTTGTTTGTCTGGAGCCAGACCAGATAAAATTTCAGTTAGTCTTCTTCGGCTGTGGATTTAAAAGCAAAGTGATCCCTCTGTGGTCTTTTAATGCTGCCACCTTACAAACAAACATTACTGGGAAAAAAGAGACAACACCAATAAAAAGTCATCATTTTATAGGTCAGACACACTGGAAATGGAAACCATGAAGTTTACTTTCTGTCCCATCTCACAGCATGCATCACAGGTGACCTATATTCTCACTAATGCAGGAGACAAATGTGAGGCATGTGCACTGCCCAGAGCATTACACAAACCATGATGGACCCAAAGCAATTCTGTGAGTCTGGGCGATTACACACTGGTCCACATAATAGAAACCCATTATCAGAGGGCCAGAGAGGAATGACAGGGGAGGGCAAAGTGGCCCAGCAGATTAATGAGATTGCCATCCAGTTTGAGGACACCACCCTCTGGTCCAAGCACAAACATTTATCAGAGAGCAGAGAGGAAAGAGAGACGTCAACAGACTAATGGCAGACAAAAACACTTTCAAAAGGTTTTATAGTTTAAAAACCTAGATCGATAGATAAAGCTACTGCTATGTTTGAGAATGCACTCTAAAACCAGTTTGTAAGACTTAAAGATCAAATGAGCAGACTCGTTTATCTCATGGTTAGAGATTCATTTGAAACTCTTCCTTATAGGAGTTTACCACTTCAGAAAGCTCTGTTAGCTCCAGTTCTGCGTTCTGCTTCTGAAATTCTGAGCAGCCCAAAAAGCTTTTCAAGTACATCCATCTTTGTTTCTGTCCTGAGTAACTTTCAATTCAATTTTATTTTATATAGCGCCTAATCACAACAACAGTCACCTCAAGGCACTTTATATTGTACAGTAGACCCTACAATAATACATGCAGAGAAAAACCCAACAATTATATGACCCCCTATGAGCAAGCACTTTGGTGACAGTGGGAAGGAAAAACTCCCTTTTAACAGGAAGAAACCTCCAGCAGAACCAGGCTCAGGGACGGGCGGCCATCTGCTGCGACCGGTTGGGGTGAGAGAAGGAAGACAGGATAAAGACATGCTGTGGAAGAGAGACAGAGGTTAATAAC
>NW_024586655.1:3263-4184 GCF_018398535.1 Haplochromis burtoni
GTGTTATCTTGAGTTGAAAATACTGAAAAGAATGCTTAAATTTTCAACACCAGTTTTTGAGTTGAACTGAGCTCTTTTGTTCAAGTTTATTTAAAAGAAAAAATTCTGTATTTGAAACACAGGGTGCATTATTTAAATCTACTCAATATATCTCATAGAAAGTACTCATAATAACTGAAACACTGGTATTCATACTTATCATTGTCTTTAACTTTAACTATTAATGGTTCAAAATCAATATAATTTTGTCCCCCAATACTAACTTAAAACTTCGAGTAAGACTAATGACCTTTGGCATGTACCGCGCGCGAGGAGCATGGCCTCATGGGAGATCTTCTGCACGTTGAACGAGACAGACACACATCCACTGCAGACTTGGTAACGTTTTCAGGTAAGTGACCAATTCTTACATTAGCTGTCTTTATCCACACCGTTCTTTTATAACATGTTCTGAAGAAAGCATTTGTCATGGTGGCTCACTTTTCGCAGCGTGTTTGTGCACGTTAATTTAAGTTTTCAACCCGTCTTCCAGTAAAGGCGACGGGAAACCGCGCCCTTTTATCCTTTTACGTTCTGAGTCGCTATCTGCGTTCCGGGTAATTTGACCGGAATGTCCCGGTACCAGCGACCTGACTGTTTAATCGGGGGCATTTTAGGAACCACGTGAAAGCAGGTGTGCTCAGACATTTCTAGAAAATGGCCCTGTTGAGTCGCGGTGCGGGAGCTGCGGTAGTCACGCGGCCTGACTCACTCTGTCAGGTTGTTCAGGAGGAGATGAACAGACGTCATCAATGGCTTTGGTAACTAAGAAGACCTGCCCGCCGAACAGTTCATAGCAGCAACCATGCTGCTTAGCTTTCTTGTTCTATGTGGGGTCTTTCAGAGCATATAAGACGCTGCTTTCAGCTTTGTCCCGAACAG
>NW_024586656.1:0-1443 GCF_018398535.1 Haplochromis burtoni
CACACACATGTTTAAAAAACATGTCTTTATACTTGAATGCAAATATGATCCATCTCTGCTTCAGCTCGTCTTCAGTGTGCATAGATGTGTTCAGCACAGCAGAAGAGGAGTCTGCAGCCATCTGTCAAACCAGTCTGTGCTGGGACTCTTGTCCAACTGTGATGGAAGTATGAAGTAGAGAAGTTTGATCCACTGTGTGAGATCATGTGGAAAGAGTCTGGCTTTGTTTTTCAGTAGGACAATAATCCCAAACTGTCACGGCCTGGGGATGTGGGGAAGCAGGACCCACAATGCAGGACTCTTGCGATGAAAAGGTGTCTTTATTTACAGTAAAGTAAAATAAAAGGTAAACGATAAATCCCTGCGCGCTCCCATCTCCCGTTTCATGTCCTCGCGCCCCTGCTCCGTGTCTCTGTTCCCTGTGTACAACCTCGTTTCTGCAAATCCTCCTCGGAAACACACGAAGGCAGCCGTGAGCACCTTCAACTTCAAACAGATGCTGAGAAACTGATGGGAACGGTCGAGGAGCGCTCAGCCACACCGTTAAGTAGCTCCCCGACGAGGCTGATCAGCTCCAGGTGGAAGCGAATCTCCTTGGCAGGTGTGACACACCCACCAGGCCTGAAGATGGCTGTAAGCTGGTGCTCAGCACACCCACAAACACACAGGCGCACTGGGATAACGTTCACTTATCACTGTGGTGTTCAGCGTGTGCTTTACCCGACAGTGTTATAAACCAGCTGTGCAGTCTGAGTGCAGTCTGAGTGCATACGCCGGCTCTCTGTCAGCTCATATACAGACTGTTAAAAGGCTTTTATGAAGCATATAATGGCTCTGGGATCTACCTGTGTGTGGCTGCATAGAAACCAGTAATGAACTTCAGTTCGTGGGACTCAGTGTGCCAGCAGTTCAAAGCGCAGGCCGGGGCTTTAAGGTGGAAATCCTGAGTCTGCCTCTTGGCTAAGTGCACAGTGTAGATATTACACTACACTTGTGTTCACTGACTTCACTGTAGTCGCTTTGTTTCTGCTTTTTCATGTTTAGTCAGCATTGCATCAGTAAAGCTTCTTGATGATCATATCTGGTGTTGTTACTGACGTGGCAATCTGCTCTGGAACCTTTCAGGCTGCACTATACTCTGGGTAGATGAGCGTGCTGGGCCAGCGATCACTGCAGGACCTGCTCATCCATGGGAACCATGGAGCTCCTGCTGGCATGTTTCTGGTGATCTGTTGATGCCAAAGGAGGTTTGAAACTCTGAAGTCACCGAGTCAGCAGAGTGTTGGCAGCTGTTACGCGCTGTAATATACAGTGGGGCAAAAAAGTATTTAGTCAGCCACCGATTGTGCAACTTCCCCCACTTAAAATGATGACAGAGGTCAGTAATTTGCACCAGAGGTACACTTCAACTGTGAGAGACAGAATGTGAAAAAAAAATCCATG
>NW_024586656.1:3092-4183 GCF_018398535.1 Haplochromis burtoni
TTGTCCTTACCGTTGGAAATAAACCTGTGCATTAGGGCCCTGCAGTCAGTGACAGTATGTCAGTGTTCACTATGTATCACTATACTTGAATCCATTTCATTTTCATTCATAGCCTCATATAGAGAATGGCATTTACACAGACACACTAATGCAGGGCTTTCTGTTTCTATCAGTGCAGCTCCATCATTAGTCTTTACAGACGTTACAGACACACAGAACCAAAGTCCAGGTATGTGTGGTCCACATGAGTCCAGCCTGCAGGAGAAACTGTCCCTGTAGCCAACCTAGCATGTTTGTGTAGCAGCTCGCTTTGTGTCAGATGTGATCTGTGTAAAAGCTTTAAGTTGTTTTGTCCTGTGATCACCGCGTTCAGTAAAGTCTCCTGGCAGCCATCGCTGACAGTTCAGCAACCCGACCACGTTCAAAACGGGCTTCTTAATCACATGTCATGTAAACTGAACAGTTCCAGTGTTTCCTGATTTAGAGTCTAGTTAGCCTTAGTCCTCTGCAGGCTGAGATTCATCCTGTCACATTTTTGGGTTCTCTGCAGGAATGCATGGTTCCATCTCCCAGACTCCTGCAGCCCCAAATCATCACACCCTGCTTCTCTGTCAGGACTCTGCATGTGACAGTCTCGGACAGGTTCAACTCAAATATACTGGAACTTTTCTAAGACAAACAAATTTGGACTCCAGTTTGCTCCAGTTATTCATCAGACGTCTTTAGGAACGTTTCAGTCTGCATTTCTGTCCTAAAGAGCAAACAAGGTTTTTATTTCTTGGACACTGTCCTTCACTCTGAGGGACGTTCATTTTCACTGACAGCCCCTGGTGTGTGTGGATTCATGTTAGAATATCACCACGACTCTGATTTCTGATGCAGATGCTTTTATTTGCTCAGATTTTCCATCAGTCTGACGTCTTAATTTTTCTCTTAATTATTTTTCATGTGACTAATTAATGCAGACACAGCCCTAAAGGCTAACGCAGGAGTTGCCAGTGTAGTTTCATTTTGTGGCTTTCAGTTTCTACTTTCCTCTTCAGCATGTGAGAAAAGCTCGTGTTAAGCATTTGTTCTTAAATGTTCATGAA
>NW_024586657.1:0-1848 GCF_018398535.1 Haplochromis burtoni
CAAACTGTTCTCTGGTTATAAAGAAGGTCACAGATCAGGATGTTGGTCGTTACACCTGCAGACAGTTCAAAACAGCAACAGGATCACAAGAAGGTCCAGGCTTTATGAATTATAAAAACATCTTCTGCTTTTTTTTTCTTCCAGAACTTTATTGAAAATTGTAAAGTGAACAGTCAGTCATTCCAGTTCACTTTGTACAGTAGACATACAGGACAAATCAGAGTAACAATAAGCAATACAATAAAAATACAAAGGGTTAATGAATAAAGATTTTTTTTAAAAGGACAGAGTTGGGATGGGATGTGACAGACTTCATAATAGCTTTGTACTTGAAAATTGTATCTGTGACAGCTTATTTCTTGAAAATTTCTGAGTGAATTTTGATCAGTGATAAACCTTTTTTATTTGAAGTTAATTTAAGAGAGTTTAAGTAATAGTCAACTTTAATTAAAAACAAATTCAATAATGGGGATGAGTTTTGAAATATTGATAATGGCACAAAAACGTTTTTCTTTGGTTTCAAAATAAGCGATAATGTCCATCTCTTCAATTTTGACTTCGTATGTTGTTTTGCACAGTATATAATTTTCAAGTTCTCTTCTGAGACTCTTCTGCTTCTGTCAGACTTCACTGATCAAAGACATCATCAGCTTAGCACAGACATGAATCCACTGCTGTTTAAACATTTAAGTTTTGATTTACTCTCATATTTAGAAGCCTAAACTTGTTTTCATGTGCAGTTTAATTTATTATAACAATAATAACTTTATTTAAATGGCACTTTTCAAAACAAAGAGTTAATACTTCACAGTTCAAATAACAGCTGCACATTGAAGATCAGTGTATATGTTAAAACATACAGAAACATAAACACACACATAGTCAGCCATGCTGACAGACATTCATCCAATAAACAAACATAGATGCATGTGTGGTTTCAAACTATGGCCACAAATGAAGAATAAAGTTATGTTGAAACCAAGCACACCATTGTCTTTCTTGTGACATTACCAATAAGTTTGATGTGTCACATGGCCCTCTTCCTATTGAAAAAGCAAAAGTTGTATCCAATTTTTATTACGGTGTATCCATATAAATGGCCCACCCTGTACTAGCATAAAAAATAAAATAAATAACTAAAGTAAATTAAATAAAAAGAAGGACTAAGACGAGTTTACTGAGCTCCTCTTGGCAAAGCAGATGTGTTCGGCACAAAACTTCATTCAGATCATGTTTCTGGTTGCGAAATTTGTCAGGCAAAAAAACCCCCAGAGTTTTATTTCATATTTAGAAGCTAGTTTGTTTGTTAATTTTCCACACTTTTTTCCATTCCTGATCTCTGCTTTCTGTCTCTCCTAAAAGGGAAAAGACATGAGTGTTAATGACATTTACAGTCAGTGACTGATGTTAAGCTGCATAATATAACTTAAATGTTATCTGTATGCTTACTCTGGATGCCATTACCTTGGCCTCCAGTAACACTGTGGGGAACCTTTGAGTTGTTTTGGACTAGGATATATCCTTCAATGTACCTATTAAACAAATATGTAGGGCTGCTTTCTTTGCACAATATCTATAAAATTAGAAATATCCTGTGATGCTGAAAAAGTAGTTTACACATTTATTATTTCCAGGCTGGACTACTGTTATTCATTATTATCAGGATGTCCTAAAAACTCCCCAAAAAGCCTTCAGTTTATCCAAAATGATACAGCAGGGACTAGAAAGAGAGAGCGTATTTCTCCTATATCAAAGTCAAAGTCAAGTCAAAGTCAACTTTATTGTCAATTCTGCCACATGTACAGGACATACAGAGAATAGAAACTTCGTTACTCTCAATCCCTAGAT
>NW_024586657.1:2346-4183 GCF_018398535.1 Haplochromis burtoni
GACTGCCCACTCTACAGAGCTGAGTTTACAGCTTCTGTTTAATATCATGTGACAGTTCTGTGTGATATTGGGCTACCACTGTGGTGCTTTGAACGTGTATTTTTTGTGGGGGGAGGAGGGGAGAACAATGTTATGTCTGTTTGATTAATAAATTTTTGATGAACAAACTTTCTTTGTTTGAACATGAGCCCTAGTGTGTTCTCCCTTTGTTTGACATCTTGACATTTGAAAACATAACTGACAAAACAATCTTTATAATAATAAAAAAACACTCTTATAGTAGTTTGGGAATATGCTTGTGCTGTGAGGTCCATGTGACTGCGTGGGTATGTAGCCTCTCCTTAGCTCTGGATATAACCACCTGTTTCAGTTGACTCTTGCTAAGTTCTCCATGTCACCTGTCTCATTTCACTGTGTTCAATAAAGTTTTGTTAAAGTCATCATCTTTCTGTCCATTTAGTCTGCTTTTGGGTCTACTCCTACCTACTGAATGAAAAATGACCTCATAGTGCCGTATCACCCCATTAGATCGCTTTGCTGTTAGACTGTTGATGCTGTGTTCATCTCTGAGAGCAAGAACAGAGACTGGGAGAGACAGAGAAGCACGATGGCTGCATTCACATGGATTCAGATGTCTTCATTACTGATACTGATGCTTCAGTTTAAAGGTAAGTGTACATAGAAACACATTCAGTTGATAAAGTTCATTATTATCACAAGTGTTGCTTCCTTATTCTTCCTTTAACTCAGACAGTCTTGATGTACCTCCTGACTTGAGCTGACTCTTGGAAACTCAAGTTAAGCCTAAACAAGTTTTGTATTTAAAGAGCAAAGAGAGTTTTGGGCATTTCGATAAGGAGAGATCACTTGAAATAACTGAACATGATTTATTTAGATATATAAATTAATGTATTTGGTGATTAGACCCATCATGGCAGAACTGAATCCCAGTGTTGATAGGATTTAGGACAGCAGCCACTGGAGTCTAGATCCTGGTAGTGGTGAAGATGAAGACTGAGGCTTGGATGAAGCTCTGACTCAGACATCTGTGAGGTGGGGATGGGGAAGAGGTGGGTTGCATGAATGAGAGTCTGAAAGGCAGAATGACAGAGAGCACAGATTTAAACAGAGTGGAGGCTGACTGGCTTGAAGAAGGTGGGCGAGGTGACGATCTGCCGAAAATAATTACATCAGTATTGAGAATGACAGAATGGAAAAGTGGTCATGATGTGAATTACAGACAAGCAGCTAAACACCCAGGAAAGCAGGCAGATGAATGATTACAGATGTTCCTTATTGAACCTATGTATAAGCTTCATCTGGTATTTGTAAACAGACAAGTGTGCTGTTTTCCACAAGTTCATAATGATAAAGATGACGGTAAAGTGAACTATGAAACAGTGGAGACTCTTCTGCTTCTGTCAGACTTCACTGATCAACAACTTCAATATCGACTGATCACAGAAAATAATCCACTGATGTTTAAAAGATCTAAGTTTTGATTTATTTTCATATTTGGAAGACAAAACATCACATGCATTTTTTCAGATAATAAATTATCCCATATTTATTTATGATAAATATCACAAGCTCTACACATGGTTATTTTATCATTTAGCTCTGAGAGTAGGATTTGTAAGATTTTTGGTTTTCTTTTTTTCTTTTTTCTTGCTTGTCCCGTTTGGCTCTTTTGCCATCAGAATTATTGTCTAAAGGTGAAGAAAGATGCCCAACGGATTTACTTTACTAAATGGACCTACCCAGCCTTGCCATAATGGTCTATTTGATTTTATTTTCACTTGTTAAATATGGGACAGACTTGACTGGGGAAAAGAAA
>NW_024586658.1:0-1378 GCF_018398535.1 Haplochromis burtoni
ATAACTCACCCTGGTGCGTGATGGCACAATGCTGTCCTCACAGAAGTGGATATAGGAGGTGACAGTGTCCGTAAACTCGTCCAAGCTGTTAGAAGCAGCCTTCATTGTGTCCCAGTCTGTGGTCTCCAAACACGTGCGAAGCTCCTCCACAGCCTCGAAAGGGGGGATGGGCCCTCCCCCTTTTCCTAATAGGAGCCCAAAGTGGCCTTTTGGTGAGGCAACTTTTTTTTTTAATGTGTTTGTGCTTGTGGAGTCCTGTCTGTGCCTCTCAAAAATTATATTATCAATTAATCATAGTTTTTGCTAAATACAACGATCTGGCTTGCATCAGTCACATGATCGTCATTAACCAATGATCGCCCTTGACGGCAGAACGCACTCGTTATGAGCGGAATGAGCTCGCAAAGAGCACGCACATTTTTTTCTGCCTGGGTGGTCTGGAGCTGTAGCAGAAACACAAATTACCTCAGAGAAACAGACTAATGCAACAAAACCAGTAAGTAGGTGTACAGCATACACTGTAGTGTATAGCAGTTTGTGTCTTGTTCTCAGATGGACAGCAAATTGGGAGTGATATATGAGATGAGGAGATGGAAGGAGGAAAAGAGGCAAAGAGGCACAGGCAGGGCCTAGTTTATTTCTCACAGTTTTTTGTTGCGTTATGGTTCCAAGTAGGGCTGGGTGATATGACCCAAAATTCATATCTCGATATTTTTTAGCTGGATGGCGATATACGATATATATCTCGATATTTTTTTTAAAGCCATAAGTTAAGAACAAAAAGAGAGTTCTTAGTCACACAGGAACTTTTATTTACATACAGCATAGATGTACATGAAGAATTTACTCAAAAATAAATTATCAGCATTTATTAAATAATCATGCTCCATAAAAACGTTTTTGTGCATAACAAAAAGCTCACAATTGTGCAGTCAAAATGTAAATTAAAAGACAATGAGCATAATAACAAAGAGACAGATTTCACAGCTGCTCTATTTCCGAGTTCTACTGCTTGACTGACAGCCTTGAGTTTGAAATCCTCTTTGTAACCATGTCTCTTAACAGGTGCCATTTATGGCCCTTACACACACAATACGGTAATATTACGTTGAAGTACAGTACGTATCACTCCGCGAGGCACCAGACTACAGTAGCTGTAATGCTCCGACAATCCATGCAGCACCGTAGCTTAACAAAGTCGTACTAAAACATTTTTTGAGAGATTGCTGTGCACCGTGTACCACATAAAATCGGTTTGCGGTCAGTAAGCACAACCAGAATTCATACAAAAGGTGCACTGTCGATTTTTGAGAAAATGAAAGGATTTTATAATGTAACATATACTATATTGATATAAACGATATTGTCACATCTTATA
>NW_024586658.1:1398-4180 GCF_018398535.1 Haplochromis burtoni
AAGGTTTAGTTTAAGCTTTTCTTTAATGATCAACAATTTGTTTCCCCCTCCCACACTTTCAAATTATTTACCCATCCATATGGAGGATACATGTCTGCACTTTGAAGCTTTCCTCCTGGCAGCAGTGTAAACTGAGCGATTCTGTACAAGAAACATGTTGATGTCACCAAACTGCAGCTCTGGGATTCTGCCAGGGAAGAATGTAGATAAGTTCCCAAAATTCAAATTTTCTCTTCATATCTTAATTTTTCCTCCATGGATAGATGATCTGAGAAGTCTTGGCTCAAGATGGGGGTGAAAAATAAAAACCCAATTTCATCAAAGAAAATCTCTCATCTTTGAATCAAAAACACTTCTAAACTAAAACCCAAAACAAATCAGATGTGTTATTTGAACAAGAGCAGCTTAAAAACAGAAGAAAACCCTGTAACCATGTCACTTACTCAACATCACAGTGTAACACAATGGCTCTTGGAACCTACTATTTTTAGCCCCTGCTCCTCACTGCATTCTTAGCATGTGCCACTCCCACAACATTTGTATAAACGTCCACAGTATCCCAATGCTGGGCTGAGGTCTGAGGGACCCTCCATCACCTACTGATATTCCAGGTCTTGGAAGGTTAATCTCAGTTTCGCACAATAACTGGGTCCATATTGAATAAATAAAATCTGACAATAAATACAGTAAATCAATCTCTGAAAGTTAGAATTTGTTATTTATTATGCACAAACAAAGTTCAAAGCATTACAGCAGTTGTGGAAAAAGTACACACATAGTAAGAGTGAAAGGAAGGAAAACTCCCAGCAGCTGCCTCCTCCTCCTTTGTCCTGTAAACTGAGGATGGAGGGCTTTCTTTTTATTTTGCAATTTGTTGAATGATTTTATTTTTCATGGTGTGGTTAAAATGTATCAAACTGCAGATGCTGTGTATCATGTAAAGCACAAGCAGAAAATGTGTCCAAAGTTCCAGATGTTCATGATCCAAACACTTAGTCTGTTAAAGTGAGTAATGAAACGTTTAAACTGATGTGAACACTAAATGAAGATTTAACTGGAGTTTGCTGCACATGTGTGAGCAGCACATTTGGATCTTTGCTGTGATGAATTAATTTGGAGAAAAGCTTCAGGAAATCAGGAATTCCTGAGATTTTATGCACCTGAAAGATTTTAGAGAACTTTACTTTGAGATGAGCCTGTCCTTAAACACAAATACCTGTATATTACTGTAACTGTGATATATGTTGACAATGTCGTGGTGCTTTGTTTCAGACCATCTCTTTCTTTGCTTTTTCTTCAGAGGGAGGATCAGTCTTCTGTATTTTAGAGATCACAACAGCAGCTGCAACAGCGAAAACCAGTAGTAACAAGCCAAAAGCCACCAGTCCATCATATCTTCTGACTCCATCTCCATCATCTCTGGCTCCTCGTGGTCGAGCTGCAGGAGAGAAACAGGTGTGAGGTGTCAGCTGATGACATCACTCAGACCAGCTGTTTTCTACAAAGTCTCATCAACAACATCTTTAGAAACAAACATCAACAACCAGGAAGCAGCTTCACCTCTGATCACACACACACTCAACTCTACTCACTCACCTGGAGGATCAACAACACTCAGTGTGATGTTGCAGATGGGTTCACATGAGGTTGTTCCTGCCACAATGATGCAACACATGTATGTTCCACTATCAGCAGTCGTGACATCCTTCAGAATCACAGACACGTTTCCATCCTTCATCAGTGTCTCCTGCAGGTCCACACGGTTCTTAAACAAGTGATGCTGGTGATCTGGAATAAAATGCCCATCCCGGTACAAAAAGACATATTCATCTCCGAGGTCAGCTCGGCTCCACTCTGCAAGATCATTGTTGGTGCTTGGAGCTCGACACGTCAGAGTGACGTTTTGTCCACACTGAGCTGTGATGTTTTTCTGGTCTGAAAAAGGAAACAAAACAAATGAGAGACGTTAAAACTACTAAAAGTCTGCCTTCACATCACAGTGTGAAAGACAGAGTGCAAACAATACAGCTTAATGTTAGATTTTCAATGGATTTCACAAAAAAGCTATCAGTTTTTTGCAAACAAACTTTTAAACAATTATTTACAGTTTTTTTCTGCTTGAAATTCAAATAGATCCTCTGTAATAAATATGTTCTTATGTCCAATAATGTGTCAATGAACTGATGTCAGCTTAAATTTTGCTTCCATGCATCCCACTCAGCTGTTCTCTATTCGTCAGTCTTATTAATCATTTGTTTACAGTTAGTGCAGAGTCCTCCTGTTAGTGGGACACATCTGTACATAGTCTATTTGTATATTCTGTTATTTCAATGTCGTTCGACACGATATTACAGAATTGGAGAATTAAAGTTTTATCTGTGATTCTGCAGAGGAGCTGAAGTTAAAATTAGATAAATGCATATAATTCAACAGCTCTGATATCGCATGCACAACTGGATATGGTTTGAAATTTTATAAATAAATACATTTACACATGAATAACTACCCCACAAAAATGACAGTTTGTGTCTTAACTTAAATTTACGAATCACGTGACGTGACAACGCGCATCCGGAACCCTCTGACGACAAGTTCTCCTCCGCCGTGGTCGTTTGACGCGAGCTTCAGCACATTGTCGGTATAAAGACGGTAATATAACTCAGAAAGTCCATCTGTGGTGGCTGGACGACGTTGAAGGAGTACCTGCAGATAAACTAGGTTTAACTTTGGATTTGGACCTTTTTGTTTTGTCGCGGTTGTTTCTGGACGTCGATGAGCGCGG
>NW_024586659.1:0-1301 GCF_018398535.1 Haplochromis burtoni
CAGAGGATCAGAGTCCAGCTGGACTATTCAATTCAATTCAAATTTATTTATATAGCGCCAAATCACAACAAAAGTCGCCTCAAGGCGCTTCATGACTATGACAGGGGGGAGGTGTCCTTCTATGACCCTGAAGACATGACTCTGATCTGCACCCACAGAGACACTTTCACTGAGAAACTCTTCCCATATTTCAGTATTGGAGAGGCAGGAGATTTTTATATTAATTTATATCAACAAGTTTATATCAATTTATTTTTTCATCAGTATTACTAGTTTCTCATTGTCCACTGTCATGTTTTTATTTTATTTTATTTTTTTCTTATTTATTGGTATTTCTCACACTGGTCAGCTCATCACATTTCAGTTCATGACAGACTTGAAAGTTGGAGTCTAAATGTCTAAAGTTTTATTCAGGTCTGAGGCCACAGCCCAGGTAGTAAAAGCAGATATTGTGTTTGGTGATTAATAATTAACTAGAACACCATTACAGCAGGTGAATTCTCTAAAAGAACTTTGCTTTCTTGAGGGACTGTAAGGTACCAGCTGTAAAGATGTTACATTTGTTGAATGTAGAAACTTTTTTGAACTGTAATGTCTTCAGAGATATTCAGGGATCCTGAGTCCTTGAGCTCAAACTACTTACAGGATGTAGTCAGTTTACAGTATTACAATTGTCACTTTACTGAAATCTGATCACATGAAATGTACTTGACTTGTATACATTTGGTTTATAACAAGGATATTTTCCTTAATGATTTATTCTATTTTTGTATAAATAAACGTTTGGTTTGATATGTTTCAGTTGAATTTTAATAAAACATATTATCTTTTTTTAGGGGAGGAGATGAGCGCAGGGGTCTGGCAGGTTGTCAATCTCAATGTTGAATGCATATTTATGACCTTGGCTGCAACCACAACTTCTGTTCAAGCTGCAAACAAAAGTTCTGACAACAAGCTGAGTTGTGATACTTGAACTTCTGAAACACCACAGCTTCATTTTCTTTGTGTCATTTTTATGTTCTGTTAGCATAAAAAACTGAAAAGGTAAACATTTTTTACATTTTGGCTTTTATGTTTTTCTATGAAGCACAAACTGCAAAACTGTCTGAATGACACTAACAGCGTCCTCTGGTGGACACAAATGATATATCCATCTTTCATTTTAACACGTCACTGTTATCCATGAAAATGAAAGTAAATTTCGACACTTGTGAACTGAGCTGAGACGCCATTACAGGGAGTCAGATCTCTGCTGAAAAACACACATTTGGGGGATTTTAATCAGAAAGTTGAAGACACGC
>NW_024586659.1:2865-4179 GCF_018398535.1 Haplochromis burtoni
TTTTTTTTATTTTATTGATTCAATGGAACTATCAGCAATTCAATGAAACCAAATGAAAATTTTCATGTGAAAATCTGACCCACTTGAGTTTCTGTAAGAAATCTTTGCTGTTAATATTCTTGCTTCTTTTAAATTAATATTTTCACAATATTTCTCATGTTGTTTATGTAAATATTTTATTAATTTTAAAATCTGAATGATGATGATTTCTTTGCTTTTCAAAGTTATTGAGTGTGAACAGTAAACTGTGACACTTCTTTAAAGACGGATTAATGATTAAACTTGTGTCACATCAGCAAGAGTCAAATTTACAACTACAAGATCTAAATTATCCTGAATATCAGCATCTTGTTTTCAGTTAAATAACATTTTATAGTAACACGTCTACTTTACAGTTTTCCAAATTCAGAGAAATGACTTCTAAGTTCTGAAACTGTCTCATCAGCAGGTTAAAAATGTTTAAACAGATAAAATTACAATATGTTTACTTCAGCAGCATCTTCATTTCAGCCATTTCAGTTGATTATTGAAAATCTCAAAATGTCTCTGTGAAGTGAAATAAATCAAATTCAGTGATTCTGTTGTTGTGTTTGACTGTAAATCAGCTTTCAGACACATTCAGTCATTGGTTCAGATTTATTTAACATGAAACTTCACTTTGATTGTTGTGTAAACATTTACTGACTCCTTAGAATAAATGAAAATTTACTTCTGTTGGTTTGTACAAACATTCACATGTAACCTCAACTCTCTTAAACTGCATGTCAGAGAAGACTTGTGCAGTTTGCTTTGATGGAGTCACTGATTCTCACTTTGGTCTGATCCTCACAGAAATCAAATGCAAATGTTGATAAAGTTTACATTCTCACACCTGTATGTTTATAAACTCTAACATATGTTGTTTAAGAGTAAAAATAAAATTCAGACGTATCCTACAGAAATATTTACACACCAACAGAGCTGAAAATAGTTTGTATGAACAAAGCTGCAGAGATGTCAGCTGAAGGTCAGATTTTATAATATTTCTTTAAAAACTTTTAACGCCTAAACAGGACTGCAAAACAAATGTTCCTGACATGCTGCCATGTATGTTGTTGTGAGACTTTCGGAGATCCTGTGTCTCTGAGATGCCATCATAGCTTCTGTTTAAGCTGCCTGCCAAGATTCAGGGAACAAGCTAAAAAGAAATTCTGCCCCACTAGCAGCAGGCAGCCATCTCTGATAGTTTGATCTTCTGATGTTTTATAATAAGGCTTTAATTTTATTTTTTACACTTCACTCTGAGTTTCAGTGTTTCAGTGAATCAAAAGTTAT
>NW_024586660.1:0-1418 GCF_018398535.1 Haplochromis burtoni
GATTTTCAGTAAGTGAATGTGTTTAATTGTAGGCAGGGACATTACTGGATATTCTTGTGTAATTGCTACAGAATAATTTATGTTATACTTTGTTATTGCTACAGAAGAATATTTATTTTATTATTTTATATTTACAATTTTTTTTCCTGGGGACCCTGTGACACTCCATTGAAGAGGCTGTGGATCTCTTAAGATCTCACTGTTGGGTTTGTAAGGCCACGTTACTCCTAAATTTCTATTGTGTTCAAAGAGAAGATATAAAACAAAGTTCTAAGCTAATGGACCTTAGTGTTCTCCTTTTTTAAAAAGAATCGATAAGAGAATCGAATCGTTAAACAGAATTGAAAATGGAATCGGAATCGTGAAAATCTTATCAATACCCATCCCCCACTACTGTGATGTAGTGATCAACACTGAGATGAAAGCACTGAGCAACATCGTTAACATAACATTCACTTTACAAGGACGAAATGACTTAACCCTTGTGTTCCCCTTTGGCCAAAGTACCCCACCCTCAGTAGAGACAGGTGAATGAAAATGAAAAAAACAGAACAATCATTTGGGGTCGAAGAGTGCCCCAGAGCGATTCTAATGGGTTCGTCAGGGGATCGGGAAAGAAAACGTAGCACTTGGGGGCCATGCACAGAAGCTGCTGCGGCAGCGTGGGAGTCACTGATACCCCAGTACATAAAAATGAAGCATAATCACAATAATGATAATAATAATAATAAGAAGAAGAAGAAGAAGAAGAAGATGAAGAAGAAGAAGAAGAAAAAGAAGAATACAACACACAGACGCTTCTGAGTTTTATTTTATTTTATTTGAAATTACACTCACGATACAACTGAGGCAATCTGGAAGGCCATACCTTTTAGGGACATGCGCAATAGGGAGGGTGCATTTTTAAAATGCCTCCCCCCCTGTATTTTTGATTACAATATCAACAAACTGTCCGTGTTTCAGGTGCTCGGTGCTGTACAGTGCCTTCGGTGGCTGTGAATACATGATCAGGAGACGTTGAATGGAAGGTATGAAACTCGGCGTGAGGAGTCTTTTCCTGATGCTGTAATAATGTTCAGCGTAAAAGTCATCCTCCAAGTGTCACAGCGGGATGGAACGGATACACGCGCAGGCTCTGAGTTGGGAAACACAAGAATCTTTATTACAGCACACCAGGTGATCTATTTACAGAGGTGAGAGGGAAGCCGGGCTCCGGGGCTCCACACACAAAGGGAAAAGACGCTGAAAGTCCACACGCACTCCGTCCACTCCTCACGCTCCTCTCCACACTCCACAGAAAATACGATGATGTACTCCACTCCTCGCACACTCAATCAGTCAGGAAACACAGGGGTTGGTCCAGGGAATGCGGGTCGGCAACGGTCCAGCGACGAGAAACACAGAGATGCCGTCTTATA
>NW_024586660.1:3039-4178 GCF_018398535.1 Haplochromis burtoni
GAAACCCACCCTCCCCAAAGCTAAGGGCTCGCCAGCGAGGCGCGTGAGAGCGAGGAAAATGTTTTTAAAAAGGGAAAGGAGGATGAGGAGACACTGAGGGTCCGAGGTCTAAACGGAAGGCTGTGTTCAGGTAACCCGCCCTCCGCAGACATAAGCGTACGCTAGCGAGGCTCTTGAGAACGATGTAGAGGGAGCAAGGATGAGGAGGAGGCAAGGAGTGTCTGAAGTCCAAACGGAGGGCGGTGTTCGCGTAATAGGCAGGCCACATAGCTGCTCTTTCACTAGCGAGGCAGATGAGAACGAAGGCGAGGGAGCAAGAAGGACGAGGAGGCATGGAGAGCCCCAGGTCCAACTGGAGGGTGGTGTTCACATAATAGGCAGGCCAAGCAGCTGCTCTTGCACTAGCGAGGCGCTTGAGAACGATGTCCAACTAGAGGGCGGTGTTCGCGAAACCGGCCATCCGCAGACCTAAGCGTACGCTCGCGAAGAGCATAAACGGAGGGCCATGTTCACATAATGGGCAGGCCAAACGGCTGCTCTTTCACTAGCGAGGCACTTGAGAACGATGTAGAGGGAGCAAGGAGGATGAGGAGCAACGGAGAGCCCGAGGTCCAACTGGAGGGCGGTGTTCGTGTAATAGGCAGGCCAAACAGCTTCTCTTTCACTAGCGAGGAGCATGAGAGCAATGAAGAGGGAGCAAGGAGGACGAGGAGGCATGGAGAGCCCGAGGTCCAACTGGAGGGTGGTGTTCGCGTAATAGGAAGGCCAAACAGCTTCTCTTTCACTAGCCAGGCACTTAAGAATGATGGAGAGAGAGCAAGCAGGACATGGAGGAATGGAAAGCCTGAGGTCCTCACCGACGGGGGTGTTCGCGAAACCGGCCCTCCGGAGACCTAAGCGTACGCTAGCAAGGAGCATGAGAACGATGTAGAGAGAGCAAGGATGAGGAGGAGGCAAGGAGTTTCTGAAGTCCAAACGGAGGGCGGTGTTCGCGTAATAGGCAGGCCAAGCAGCTGCTCTTTCACTAGCAAGGCACTTGAGAGCAATGTACAGGGAGTGCAGAATTATTAGGCAAGTTGTATTTTTGAGGAATAATTTTATTATTGAACAACAACCATGTTCTCAATGAACCCAAAAGA
>NW_024586661.1:0-1767 GCF_018398535.1 Haplochromis burtoni
TATTTGGGCACTGAAAGCTCTCTGACCAATCATATTCAAGCTTTGGATTCCTTCAGTACAACAGTCTATGTTCAGAGCAAGAGGGAGATTGCATTTACTGTGTAGAAAAGAGGGATAATGTCTTTGTAATGTTAGGGTTTTCACTGTCAGCACATTAGCTTCTTTTATCCATACCAGACCAGTTAGGGGTGGATCTGACTGAGAAACAGAGGGATGCTCCAAGCTCACAGCCCAACGATTTGTTAATGAGATGGTAAAGCATACCCTGCTTTAGCTCCTTTTTTACTTTACTGGACAGTTTAAATTACAGAATGAACATCATACTGTAACAACTGAGACCTCAAACTGACAAGTAGCACAATTGCTGAGGTGACAGATCAGGTGAGTTGACTTATAATCAGGGGTGCACATAAGTGGTCCGCAGGTGCGCGTCTTTTATTTTGACAGCGCAAGCGCACCTGCGGACCACTTATGTGCACCCCTGCTTATAGATGCATACATCTTTTTAACGATAAGAGGCATTGTTGCCCCCTGCTGGCCATAATAAGAATTAAACGTTTCATGTACTTTTTCATAAACTTCATTTTTTAGACTTAGAAGCTACAAACTTTTTTATAATAGCAGGAAGTCTATGATTTATGGGTTATTATCAATAAATGACTGGTTGTACAGAATTTCGTCGACTTCCTTATTGCATGACCTCAATAAACACTTTCATGACGAGATTATGGTCTTAATCAATAGTTTCAACCTTTATTGAAAGGAACATGGCATATGTTTTCAGTCTTATCTCCCCTCGACCCCAACCAGTTACAGCAGATAGCTGTCCCTTCCTGGTTCTGCTGGAGGTTTCTTCCTGTTTAAAAGGGAGTTTTGCCTTCCCACTGTTGCCAAGTGCGTGCTTATGGGGTGTTGTTTTATTGTCTGGGCTTTTGCTTACCACATAAAGTGCTTGGAGGCAACTCTTCTCGTGATTTGGTGCTATATAAGTAAAACTGAATTGAGTTTGTTTCATAAGTCATGTTAAATTATTGTTGTATAGATTTTTGCATTTATCATAAAACACAAACACAAAGTCACTTTGTTTTTTGTTTTTTTCCTATTCTGTTTTTGCGTGGTTACAAATGCAGGAGTTTTTCCAACCAACCTTAATGTTGAAGTTACAGCTTACCTGATCAGCGAGCATACGAACTTCCTCCAGGATAGAGCGGACGGGTCGACTCCTCTCTCTCCCTCGAGTGAAGGGAACAATGCAGTAACTGCACATGTTGTCACAGCCTCGCATGATGGACCTGCCGGTACACAAAACCATCAGCAGATTCAGTATGAAGATGACATTGTTACAGGAAAAGGCGGATAACCATTTGATAAACAACATACACAAAAGCACTGTGCCCCCGAGGCGCGTGGTGGACGGGCATGACGTCAGCATAGGTCTCCTCTAAAGAGAGCAGCACATTGCACGCCTGCTGACCTCCGTCAGATACAGCCAAGAGACGCGGAAGGTCCCGGTATGCATCTGGACCGGCGAGGACATCTACGAGCTTCTCTCGCTCCAGAAGCTCCATCTTCAGCCTCTCCGCCATACAGCCTGAGACAAACACACCCATGAACGTACCCTTAATGTGACCTCCATCATCTGAGTGCATGAGAGCTTACTCACCTAAAATTCCAATTTTCATTGGTGTGTGGGTCTTTAATCGTTTCCTCTTCATAGCTGTTAGTTGTTGCAGTCTATTCCATATTGTTTGCTCAGCCTTTTCTCTG
>NW_024586661.1:3050-4177 GCF_018398535.1 Haplochromis burtoni
CTTGAATACAGAGAGAGTAAGAATAGAAAACAATGAGAATTAGAATAAATAAATACAATACACAGACAGATACGAACAGTGCAATACAGAATAGTGCAAGTATCGGGAGTGAGGGGGAGTGTTTTGTAGTCCAAGAAGAGAGTCCAGTGTGGAGGAGAGCAGCATGGTGTTCAGGAGCCGGACTGCTTGGGGGGAAAATGTAGTGATGGCCAAATGAAGCTTTCTGAAGCATTGAAGCTTGTATTGAAAAAGGGTTCATTACTCGAAGCTTTTCAACACAGTCCTCTCTGGTCACATCTGGTGGCCAAAAATATGAAGAGCAGCTTGAAGCTCCAAAATGAAACGAACTGCTTCATTATGACTGCCCACTCTACAGCGTAGAGTTCACACTTCTGTCTGATATTGGGCCACCGTTGTCTTGCTTTGAACATGTATTTTTTGGGGTGAAAACAATGTTGTTTATTTGTTTAATAAACAATTTTGATACATAAACTTTCCTTGTTTAAACATGTGTCACGGTGTGGTCTTTCTTTACTTGTGACTTCTTGATGTCGGTAAATACAGTAATTGAAAAACACATATAATATACATGTAATAATGTACAACAGATTATGGAGTATGCTTCTGCTGTGAGGTCCTGCCTCCATGCACTAATGCAATTAATCACTCGACAGCTGAACAGGTATGTTTATATATAATATTATATTAGGCCAATTTTTTTATACATGTTTTTGACCTGGGGGTAGAACTGATTGTGAACTGCAAAGGGAAAATGCTTATAAACTTGCAAATTAAAAACATGATGCATTTAAGGAAACCCCTTTTAAATTTTATTTAAGAATTTGTTCCACTGTGCGATGGCCGAATCTGTCTCTTTTCATGGAGATAATTTCCCCTGCCTTCCCCTGGCTATCCCAATCCAGAGTGAGGTGCAAATGTCCTGTAGACTGGGTAGAGAGCTGCCAATAACACACTCAGCGGTCCATACAATCCTCTGGAGGGCTCTGCGGTTGGACGCGTCGCAATTTCCATACCAGACTTTGATGCAGCGGGTTAGGGTGCTCTGTATGGTACCCCTGTAGAAGGTGTTAAGGATGGGTTTGGGGAGGCGCACCTTCTTCAGTCGT
>NW_024586662.1:0-1933 GCF_018398535.1 Haplochromis burtoni
TTGCCATAGTCTCCCGAGCAGTCGACCAGCTGCTGCTCGCTCAGAGACACCAGCTTTCCTGTCTTCCTGAAGTGCTGACCCTCCAGTGAGCCAGTCTGCAACAAGCGTCAGTCAGTTTGAAGCCAACAGTCGAGCAAAGTTTCCTGCTTTACAATAATAGAGAAGACTACGTTATATGTACTCACTGCACTGAAGGCCCAGCAGGAGCCACACTGCTTCTGATCCTTGACATCAGTGACGTATCCCTTATCTCTCCAGTCAACAGTGTCGGGCAGATCAGTACCTTCAGGTAGTCTAAGTCTGAAGAAGGTAGAGCCACGACGAGGCAGAGAAGCATTGAAGGAGTGAAGGCAGCCCTGGGAAATCACTCGTTTGTACTCTTCATTTTCCTGATGAAGAAGAACATAATTCTGGGCTTATTGGGTTGTTATCCAAAATGCTATTCTCTGTGTCGTTCTCTGCTAATTGCAGTGAAAAATGCTGATGACCTACACATAAAAACCTAAACGGACATACAAACATACCATGTCAGCAAAGTAGGTCATGCCGAGGCGGTAGGACTTCAAACCCTGGTCTGCCAAGATGTTGTGTACAAGCACAAATTTGCGGTTGTTGAGCCAGATCTGCCTCCGGTGAGCCTCCTCTGATGGAGAGTGGTAGGATCTTTCTGCCATTTTGAAAAACAATTGTCAGAAAGAGAATGAAGGAACCAGGATGAATCCTTAAATATTAACAATCTAATTTCCAGTAAGAGATTTTCCTTTATTCTAGTCTTATAATGTTTTACAAGCATGTGAGCGTGAGCAAGGCCAAATTTAAGGGTTCCTTTAAGACCACGAAACGTGATGAATATCATTTGACAAAAAGCTCAAACAAATAGGAGAGGAAGAGTCTGCTGTCTCACCAAACTTGAGTTTCCAGGCATGAAACTCCAGATCTTCCAGAGAGATGCTGGCACAGCTGGCCACAGCCAGAACAGCAGCAACAACAAGCAGCAACTTCATCTTGACTGGACACAAGCAGAAAAAGACACAGATGCTGTGTGGTGTGCAGAAAACCAGACAGCTTGTTTCTGATGCCTGTCACATCAGCTTTAAAATACTCTCTATCGTGATGTTGGATGTCACTTCCACACTACCACAGTATCCGCTCTACGTCCTGGTTTCTTTAACTTTCTGTTTCATCTCTCCTTTCTATTCTTTCTCAAATGAATGACTCTTTCATCATTCTGTCACTAAAAAGTGTAGTCTGTGTGTGCAGTTGTCTGTGCTGTAGCTACTCACCTGGCTCGATGTCAGTGTATGTGCTGAAGACTGAGGTAGAAGCACCTGTGGGTGTTGTAGAGCTGTCTGAGGAGTTCTTATATAGCCAGCTACAGTTATGACTACAGTATTCCAGTCAGGTGGCTGTCAGCAGGTCACAAAAAATTACACATGAAAGTCAATCATTGAAACAGACAAAGGTGGAGTTATACATTAAGAGGAGGATCGCATGACAACACTGTTTTGAGGAAATATTTTAGTCAACCTAAGCAAAAACACTGAACGTTACTGTCATGAATCCTGTTTACTGCTTTTTTCTTTGGTTTTATGGGTGTTTTTGAGGGCATGATCAGTTTTGGTTTAGTCATATGGATTCACGTTCAACAAACACCATATGCCTGTATGTGTTATTGTAATCTGTTTCCCACCACAAAGAGATGGGAAGTCTCCAAAACGAACAACAGCAGAACAAAAACAAAGCAGACGTTCAGAAACAACACAGCGTGTGTGCTAATGTGTCATCCACCTGCGAGCTGAAACCTTAAGAAGAAACAGATTACATGATTCTGGAAAATATGCAAAATCCTCATAGAGGTGCTTTTATTTCTTGAAATTGTAGGTGGCACCTCAGCTAACACCCACTCAGTGAATGTTGTTTGATGAGTTACATG
>NW_024586662.1:2947-4176 GCF_018398535.1 Haplochromis burtoni
TTTAAAAAATAAGTTCAAACACAGAGGAAACCACAACGGAGACATTTCTCTACAAAATGAAGTTCCCACTTCTGAAACTTCTTGCCCACAGCTGTTATTTTTCACCTTAGGTTTGCGAGCCAAATGTTAAAGAAGCAGCCAGTATGTGAGGGTGCATCTCATTCCACATTTCAGACTTTTCTAGTTCGTTTTGAATTAATTAGTCCAGCTTAAAGTAATTTATGTCAGCTGAAGCTCAGCTAATGTGGCCAAAGAACCATGAATAAAATTAAGCAAGAATCAGTATAACATTAAACGCCCCTTTCGCATATTTTGAGAAAATCATAATTGATTGTAAAACACATAAGTTCTGAGTGAGGTGAAGCAAACACACGCTACTTTTCTGTAATCTTTAGAAAAAATACAAATACATAATTTGGGATAATGATCAAGTATTCTTTCTGTCAGGTGCATAACTTCATCCAGATAAGTTGTTGTTTGCTTGTTTGTTTGTTTTTTAACTGGTATACTACATGCTTATTTGTTTGTTTTTTATAGAAATTCATAAAGTCTACCAAACTAAACTTCTGTCTATAAACTGTTGGACAAAGACACAATTTCTATAGATTTGCTGCTGCACATCACCGCAATAACTTTTAAATCAGCCATATTTCAGCTTTAATTCGGTGGTTTGGCAAAGATTTTAATTAACGTAAGCACCTGTTAATTAAATTTTAATTACGTGTTTATGAATTAGCTGCATCAAACTGGCTGAAAGTATTAGCTATATTTATACATAGACCTTATTTACAAGCATTCATTCTGTTTAGGAATAAACTAAGTCATAAATGCAGCCTAAAGATCAGACGATCTGTCTGACTTTGTTTGTTCCATCATTTGCACCAACATCTCTTTAGGTCCCATCTTGAAATTACAATGAAAGGTTTAAAAAAAACAAGGCCGCACTTGCCACAAAACAAAACTGTTTGTCACTAACTTCTCTAATTACTTTTGAGGCTCTAATGAAGAACTATGTATAAAAATGACTATATTAAAGTAAAATGCTTGTTAAACCTGCTGAACTAAAGTTGAAGGTCTGCACTTCAGTCGCATCTTAACTGTATGATTTAAAATTGTGTGGCGGGACAAAAAAAAAATCCCACTGATGTTGAATATCTCTGTCTGGATAAACCACTGAATGGTTACAAAGCCAAACACCCCCAACAAAGAGAAACGCACAAACAAATGTT
>NW_024586663.1:0-2037 GCF_018398535.1 Haplochromis burtoni
GCCTGGTGTGTGGGAACTAAGAGAATGGCAAGACAATGTTCATTAAAAGAGTTAAACACAGTGAAGGTAACTTTTTCCATGCAATAAAAGTTGACGTGAGGGTTCCCGAGGGTTAGGGATAAATTCAACTGCAGGGCAGGATGCTGTAAATGGACCAAACTTAAGCCAGGAAAGAAATCTAATTACTTTTTCTGTGTTTCAATCTCAGTAACTTTGACATAGTAACATCTGCTGCAACATTTACACCTCTGATGACGTCTCACAAGTGTTAGTTTTATTTTGATACCAAGATTTTACAAGATGTTTACACAGAGTTTGTAATTGCAGAGAAAACTCCATTCATTTTGGTCATGTTATTTTCGATCAGGAAGCCCAGAAACCACTGCAGTCAAATTGAAAACAACATTCATTTCTGTTTGTGTTCAAATGCAAGGTTTAATATTCAGAATGGAATCTAGAGCTGCAGCGGGAAGTGCCTGGAAACTAAACAAGCCTGTAAAACCACTTGACTTGTTTGTTAGTTCTTCAGTTCGAGTTCAGCTGCTTAACCATGATGACCAAGCTAATGATCCTGCTCTTTCTCTGTTATACTGTATCTGCAGGTAAGATCATGATTCAAACTCAAGAAACATAATTTTAAATTTACTTAACATAATTGTTCTTAGTGAAAGCAGTTTAACAAATCTTTTTTTAAAAAGTGGCATAGTCAGTGGCATGACAACAACAGCAGGCTCACGTGACCTAAAGCAGTGTTTACCTATTGTTTACTCTAATAGGTAAAATAAATTATCACGAACATCGATGTTAGGTCTCAATTTTTGAAGTAATGAGAAGATAAAACAGGGAAGTTACACTTTGATAATGGAAGTTTACTGGCACTGCTGTACTCTTTCACTATCTGCCTTCTGCGTTTTTTTTTTTTTTTTCATTTTCATTACTGTCACTGGATTGTCCAATCAAATATCACACCCACACACCTTCCCTGTGTGCTATTCATTTCCACATTGAAATTAATAGGGTCAAGTCTGGACTCAACCTTAAGTGACATGGAACAGAAAAGGTTTGATTTATACAGGATAAAAACTATTTTAAAAAAGTGACTGGTAATTTAACTAATTACTTTTTTTTATCGTTGCAATGCTGTTACTGTGACTAAGAAGAAAATGTGGTGAGAGTATGTTACTATTTTTCAACAAACAAATGGCAGAAGCCTTTTTCACCTTACTGGAAGATAAGGGGGTGAAACGATTGCACGAGTGCTGCTGATTGGCAGGAGGAAGAGTAAAGATACAAAATGCAAACAGTGATGAGACAAAGTCATGGAGAGCCCAGATAATTAAAATATAGTATTTTTTAAGTGGAAGTACAGGAATAATTTTTTTTCCTAAGGAGATAAAAGGCAAGATATAAAACATCTATTGTGTTTTATTGTACTATTTATTGCAAATAGAAAAATGTGTTCTACAATTCGAAAATTCCATCTCATTGGTGTTTTATTTCATATTATCATAGAGTAACATTTGAATAGTTTATATTAGTATACAGTGTTTTCTGTTAGTTCTTTCTGTTAACTGTTATTTCAATTTATATATTCAGTTCTGCCACAAACAGTTAAATATTCATTTTATTACATTCAAATATATTTAGAAATGTATATTTTAGTATTTTAGTAAGTTCCATTAACAGGGGATCCAAGTTCTTTTACATATTAAGTCATTTTTTAAACTAATGCAGTAGTTTCATACACTACTCACCAAAACAGTTCCTGATATTAAATGTAAATACATGCAATAATGCAGCAGAACAACAAATCGTTTAAACGTACGGCTTACAAGTGTGTAACATATCAGCCTTAGCAGCATGAACAACTAACATAGAACAGGGAGCTCGCTGTTCTCGCCGGCTCTAGTGAGCCTCAAACCCCGGAGGATGCAGCCTATGAATTAACTATCAATATCTATCATTATCTAACTATCATTAAACCCATATATATATATTATGGTAATTGGTACATATTTATGTCTAATACGATGGGCT
>NW_024586663.1:2855-4175 GCF_018398535.1 Haplochromis burtoni
TTTTTTGGCACTTGGGGTGGTTATCGTCCATTTATCGTTATCGAGGTTAACTGCTCAATTTATCGTGATATTGATTTTAGGCCATATCGCCCAGCCCTAGGTGAGAGTATGTTACTATTTTTCAACAAACAAATGGCAGAAGCCTTTTTCACCTTACTGGAAGATAGGGGGGTGAAACGATTGCACGAGTGCTGCTGATTGGCAGGAGGAAGAGTAAAGATACAAAATGCAAACACTGATGAGACAAAGTCATGGAGAGCCCAGATAATGCATTTCGTTGCCCTGTACCTGTGCATGTGCAATGACAATAAAGTTGAATTCTGTTCTATTCTATTCTAATTCTATAATTAAAATATAGTATTTTTTAAGTGGAAGTACAGGAATAATTTTTTTCATAAGGAGATAAAAGGCAAGATATAAAACATCAATTGTGTTTTATTGTATTATTTATTGCAAATAGAAAAATGTGTTCTACAATTCGAAAATTCCATCTCATTGGTGTTTTATTTCATATTATCATAGAGTAACATTTGAATAGTTTATATTAGTATACAGTGTTTCCTGTTAGTTCTTTCTGTTAACTGTTATTTCAATTTATATATTCAGTTCTGCCACAAACAGTTAAATATTCATTTTATTACATTCAAATATGTTTAGAAATGTATATTTTAGTATTTTAGTAAGTTCCATTAAGAGGGGATCCAAGTTCTTTTACATATTAAGTCATTTTTTAAACTAATGCAGTAGTTTCATACAGTACTCACCAAAACAGTTCCTGATATTAAATGTAAATACATGCAATAATGCAGCAGAACAACAAATCGTTTAAACGTACGGCTTACAAGTGTGTAACATATCAGCCTTAGCAGCATGAACAAGTAACATAGAACAGGGAGCTCGCTGTTCTCGCCGGCTCTAGTGAGCCTCAAACCCCTGGCTTGCTATCAAGCTGGTGGGCAACAGATGTCTCTGAAAACATCGGAGCACTTTTGCAAATACACAGTACTAACACTGCCACTATGAAAGTGATAAATGATATTATTTTGGCACTTGATAAGAAATTGTACTGTGCGTCACTCTTTATTGACCTCTCAAAAGCTTTTGACACTGTTTATCATGCTGTCCTAAAAAACAGACTGCTCAGCCTTGGATTGTCAGAACATGCAATAGCATGGTTCTCAATGACTTGGATCAAAATGTCTCAGACACAAATTTGCATTTTTATGCTGACGACACAGTTATTTACTGTTATGGATCATCTCTTGCTCAGGCCATTGAAACCCTACAGAAAGCCTTTGTTGCTTTCCAGCATTCACTTAT
>NW_024586664.1:0-4168 GCF_018398535.1 Haplochromis burtoni
GTTTGAAGCTTTGTAAGATCCCAAAAGACGCAGGAATAAGTAGCAGGATTTAAGAGTGTAATAACGGACTGAAACAGAAGATGGCAGCACTGCATGTACAAGGATGCCAGCTGCCGTTAAACCCTGAAGAAGAAGCTGTGTCCAGTATCGTAGCTGCTCCTCTCCTGTGCCCTGTCCTGTTCTTTCTGGGTCATAAACTTTTCAGATATTTTCAGATCTCTTCAAATATCTGCTCAGTTTATCAAGACACCACATATTTTCAAAAGCGCTCCGACGTTTTCGGAGACGTCTGTTACCCACTAGCTCGATAGCTAGATGGGGGCTAGGCTCACTAGATCCGGTGAGAACACCGGACTCCCGGCAAATCGTTTTCAAACCCACCGCCGTCTTTCGCTACTCAGGTTAAACATGACATATGAGTCACTTAGATAACTTAAACATGTTATTGTTTGGCTTTGTTCCGTATTTTATTTGTTCCTGAGTAAATCGGTTTGGCTGAGATTAAAGTTATAGTTTCTACACAGCTGAATAAACGTCAAGCAGACAGCTGATTTGTGTGAGCTGCTCGATAATTTACTCCGGTGTCCAATTATATTTTAGATAGCAAGGAGCAGACAGCTGAGTTTATTAATCTCCACTGAAATAATCTGAAAATTTCATTAAAATTTAATAAACTATGATCTTGTCTTTATTTTTAGTTAGCACCTTAAATACTTAAAGCTGTAAGCTAATGATAGTTATATAAGAGCAGATGCTGCTGGTGCAATAAGCTGTACAATGGATGATGATCTGATTAGTCGACTAATCGCAAAATTAATCGGTGACTAGTCGACTATAATCGTTTGTGGCAGCTCTACCTGACAGCCAGATATCTATAATCAAAAAGCATCTTAGTTCTCTTGGCTCAGAGATACCTGAGGCTCACCCGAGCCTCAGGTATCTCGGTGTTGTTTTTGATTCTGCCATGTCTCTAGAGCAACACTCTCGACAGTTAATTAGGAACTGCCTTTTTCAGCTGAGAAATATCTCCAAACTGCGAATGTTTTTGTTTAAATCTGAGTTAGAAATGATTATTCATACTTTTATTTCTTCTTGCTTAGATTATTGTAACAGTCTTTTTCTTTGTTTGAGCAAAAAGAACCCTAACCATCTCCAGTCAGTCCAGAATGCTGCAGCAAAGCTTTTAACAAAGACATGAAAAAGAGAGCACATTGCACCAGTTTTACGCTCATTACACTGGCTTCCAGTACATTTTAGAATTCATTTTAAAATCTTAGTACTGACTTTTAAAGCTTCGAATCATGACGCTCCTCTCTTTATTTCTAATCTCTTAGAAGCTCACGCTCCCTCTCGCAGCCCGAGATCATCTAATCAAAGGCTGCTGGTAGTTCCCCGAACACGTTTTAAAACCAGAGGTTTTAGAGCGGTGGCCCCCAGGTTGCTCTCCCTCCATCTCTATGTTGCCTGGATTGTATTTATTTTTTTTAAACATCATCCTACGACTCATTTATTTAGACTGGCTTTTAATTAGATTTGTGCTGTATGTTTGATTGTACTGTTTATTGTGAAGCACTTTGTTGTTTTTATCCTGTGAAGAGTGCTGTATAAATCAATAAAGTAAAGTACAGTAATTACCTCATGGTCTGATGGGTCAATGACTGGACACAACCAGGGAACATCAGCCAGGCGGGGGAGCTGCTGAGCCACAGAACTCAGAGCTGCATTCAGTTGTTCCTGCTGAGGAGGATCCAGCTGCTGCACAGACAGACACACAATGTTAGGACTGTACCATGAGGACCAGGCTTTGTTTTTTTGGTGTGGTTACCCATGAACAATCAGAGTAAAACATGGCAGGAACCCGTCAACCTGCATTGTGTAACAGATAAAGATAGAGCCTAAGATAAAGATAGAGCCTAACATTCTGGGATAAAGTAAAGGACCAAAGCAGTTACCATGGACATCTTTCCAGACAGGAGAAGTTCAGTCTCACTGACCAAAGCTTTGATGTTGCTGACCATCTGAATGACCACGCTGCAGCTCAGAGCCTGTAGACAAACAGTGATACTTTACACAGCTGAAGGCTCAAGGACTTACGTGAACGATAGAAAAGGTAAGAGCAGCTGTCGTACCCTGGAGCTCTTGGAGTCGGCGTAGACTACGTCCATGGCCTTTGAACTGGCGTTGACAGCGTGAGCCAGTTCCTGTTCCATGCTCTGGTGAGACTGAGCGACCTCACGGATGCTGAAACGCCACAAACACATTCAGGTACTCACAACAAGAGCACAGAGGTCGACCCTAAGGCCTTTGTTCTTCCACAGAATCAGACCAAATCCATCTGTTTATTGAGCTGCGGTAGGACGACAGGTCCTACCAAAGGATTCAAACCAGTTCCTGCTGTGAGGCGACGGTTCTAACCACTGTGACACCGCCATGCCATGTTATCAAAAGTAAAAACATTTGTTCAGGGAGCAGGTGGGAACACTGGGTGGGTCTCACCTGTGGATGAGCACTCCAGCTGCCTGACCGAACTCGCTTATGAGTGTCGCCTCTTCCTCGGAGACGATCTCAGGCTGGGAGGACAGTGGTGGCTGAGGCGGCGCCCGGGGAAACTCGCACTTCTGTTTGTCCTCCCAGGACTTCAGGGTGCTCTCAAATGCCTGAAACACAGACACAAGCTGAAAACCTCCGCCGGGCCGGATCGAAACTCCCAGAACAACCCAGAGCTGCTTCACTTACTCGGTCTCGGGTCAGGGTCTGGGTCCGGTTCTTATGGATGATCTTTATGTACCCCGGAGGCTGGATCCACGCTTCCCCGTCCACCTGAACCGGGACACCCTCGTCGCCCAGGATTGTGATCTTCACTGTCCGACACTGAGAGGGAGGGGGTGACAGTTACAGACAGATAGGCGGGTGGATTGGACAGGTAGGTGGGTGGGTGGGTACCTGAGCGATGCGGTGGTGCTGCAAGTTGATGACTCGGGACACGGCCATCTGCATGCTGCCAAAAACGGCCACCACCTCCAGGATCTTATCATCGAAGGACGGAGCTGTGAAGGTCTGACAGAAACACATAGGCCGAGTCATGACAGCACCGCTCAACTACTAGTAACCACCAGAGAACTTCCTGTTCCACAGGGGGCGCTCACAATGACTGCAGCTACGCAAACGCCAACCTTCACATGAGACGTTCAGTACTACAGTAATGTATTACTTCATTTCAGCATCAACATGTTCACATGAGTACAGACAGGTGGAGGAGGTGGAGGTCTTACATCGTCCTCTTTGGTTCCTCCCCAGAAGTTGGTCCCACCTGCGTAGCTCGGGATGTTCAGGACAGCGATTCCCTGCAGACTGGGCAGAGGGATTGGCCGACCATCACACTGAAACACACAGTGTCACGCGTGTTACCAGCTAATCTCTTTAATCACTGCAGGAACACGGTAAGAAGTGGAGTGACAGGTCAGGTGGTTTACAGAGCAGGTGTGTCTCCGCTCTCAGGACCTAAGAGGAAGCAGGAAGTTGTCGTTTTCCTGGTCGTGCCCCTCCCCGTCGGCTGCAGGTTGTTTGGACTACGTCCATTTATAAAAAATACTGTGAAGAAAACTGAACTCGGCCTTAAAGACCCTGAAGACATTCATGATGTCATGAAGGTCAGAGTGAGTTTACTGAGGAGGCAGCAGAGCGTGAGGGATTTCCTGGTTCTGCTCTCACCTCCAGAAGGACTCTCTGCTCGAGGTTCTTGTAGGTTCTGTGCAGCAGCTCCTTGGTTCCTAGGACTCCATACCACATCATGTTCTTGGTGCGACTCCTGCAGATCAGGACACATCTGAGTCAGTTAGCGCTCTTGGAGCTCGCCACGCCGCCGTCACCGTGCCCACTCCTACCTGCACTTCTCTGGATGTTCGTCTCGCTTGTTGTTGAAGTCCAGAGAGATTTTGGCGTCTAGTCCGATGCCAAAGTAGTTGTTCATGACACACTTCTCAGTGTAGCAGTCCCTGACACACACACACACACAACAGGGTTAATGAGAGCACGCGGCGAGGACCTTATGACGCAGTCACGGAGCCTCACATGTTGTCGGGGTCGCAGCTGAACGGGTCGGCGTTGACCAACAATCGGCTGATGACGGAGCTGTTGGACAGCGAGCCTGCAACACACACACACACAC
>NW_024586665.1:0-1239 GCF_018398535.1 Haplochromis burtoni
TTAATGAAACCAGAAAACATATAAACACTGTGTCACACATCCAGGACCATTACACACATGAAAAATTATTTACATGTTTATCCAAACATGTTTTTCTTAGGTAGGATTAGGGTTCAAACATCTACACCAGGCTCAGTATTCATCTGTGGTTCAAAGCAAAGTCATTCACAGAATTTCTTAAGATATTTTATTTCAGTGGGTTTTACTTCTTAAAAATGTGTTTTTGCTTCTGTGTTATTTCAGCCTCAGTTATCAGTAGCTACACTGAAACAACGCTCCCCTGCTCGTCCTCAAACACTTCTCTGAGAAAACTCCTTTGGAGATTCAACCACAGTCAGATCATCCTGACAAAGACTGGGCCTGATGCTAAATACACAGTGTCAGAGAGGTGGAAGCAGCATGTGAGAGGTGTGTCAGAGTCAGGCAGCCTCACACTGCAGAACTTATCTGCAGATCAGGAGGGAACATACACGTGTGAACTCAGTGATGCTTCGGAGACAATAACGACTAATATCTTTGTGAAGCTAAATCAAGGTAAGATTAATTAGGAATTTGTAACTTATATGAGAAAAAGCTGTTATCACCTGTTATTACATGTGTAACTTGCAAAAACAAATAAATCATCCAGAGAAAAATAATTAGTCTCTCACCTTTAAGGGAACTCAACCAATACTGAAAGTGCCATAGGATGGGTGTTTGCAGTGGTTCTGGTTGGAGCAGCAGTCGCTGGTTTGGTATTGCTCTGTAAAAAGAAAAGAGGTAAAAGGACATTACTGTACTTGTTTGTGGCGTGCATGTGCAGTTGCTTGTTCCCCTTTGACCTAGCACTTTCTCTTGTTCATGTGACCACATGGCCCTCTTTCTTTAATGTGATGATTTAATTAAGTTTATTTTTTGGTATTTATGAGTATGTCTATGATTCTATGAAGAAAAAATAAGCATAAACCCTCATTATTTACAGATAAGAAACTATGTTCATCAGAGTGTCCCAAGCTTTCCATCTCTTCCGGAAGAAGGGCCAATTTTTACGCTCCTGAGTTCGCCAACTTCTAAAGAGTTGGTTTCTAGTTTTGTGAATGCTTTTTCAGAGTATTTGAGTTTGGTTTGCAAATTGGAGATGATGTGTGGGATCAATTCTTATCCTATAAATGAAACACATCAGTTAATTCAATTTAAAGTGCTTCATAGACTTCATTACTAAAAAACTAAATTCCTTCTTCAAGTCCAGTATGTGATCGG
>NW_024586665.1:2933-4168 GCF_018398535.1 Haplochromis burtoni
CAGGGCATGTCCCACCGGCAGGAGGCCTTGTGACAGACTGAGGGAGCCCTGGAGAGAGATCGCTCAGCCGGTCTGAGAGATATAATCCTGATTGTTGGATCCACAAAAAATAATTTTTGTTCCTTTATTTTAATTAACAAGAAATACAAAAATAAATAAATAAATTGACAAAATAAAATAATAGTGTTGGGTCTGCGCTTCAGCAGGCCCGCTAGTTTAGAGACTTATCACGCATGAAGAAAGCAAGACGAATAGCTTAACCGTTTTTTACTTGCTAGCAAGGGGAGCCCGCTCGGTAGCACCTCTGCCCTCGGTGTCAGACCACTCCAAAGAACCAGCACCCCCTGCAGCCTTAAAAGCCAGTCATAAAACTGAGGCACTGAGTGTGTGTGTGTGGATGTGGGTGTTTTTGTGTGAGTTCCTGGGTCATCTCCCCTCACCCTGTATATGGCTCAACCCTTTTTTAACAGTCTCACCATACACAAGCACAGGCGAGGACATAAAGGACAGGAAGTAAAACATCCTCACTAAATAAGGACAAATAATCTTCACATACTTTTTGTTTTCGAAGGCCTGCCAAATGCTATGCTATCATTTTTCTGTAAAGCAAATTGGGTATACATAAAGTTACCTTACCTTACCTAGGATGTCTGCAGTTAAACACTATAATGTTAACTACACATGCCCGTGTATTTAACATTCAAGCACACAAAACAAACACGTATATTACTACTGACATGCCTGCACTGCTGAATTGTGCATTGTGTTTATTCTTTCATGGACGATGTCTCATAAATGCAAAATGTTTCTCAGGTCAACAAGAAAACCACAGAAGGTCAAAGTCTGTTAATAATGTGTAAGTATCCTAAACATTACTACAGAGGAGCCTACTTCTGTTTGCTCTGATCGTTTTCTAAAGTTAATATGTTATATTTTTAAAAATGAAATGAGTGAAATTAAATTTTCTGCTTATTTGCGTCAAAGATTAAAATGAACTGCAGATGTGCTGGAAGTAGAATTCATCAACATCCATCATATGAAAGCATAAAACGTGATATGAATATGTGAGAAAATCAAACAGCTGGTTTGTCTGACTGACCTTTATATCAATTTTTTTTTCTTCCTGTCGTTTAACAGAGATGCTGAATTGCAAGAACTCAGTGAAGACGGTTCTACTCTAAAAAACCCAAGGGAAAAAACAGAAGGATACTATTAATTTAAAAGAGCTAAATGTT
>NW_024586666.1:0-1348 GCF_018398535.1 Haplochromis burtoni
GATATAAACTCCAGCTGTGGTTGTTTATAGACTGAGGTTACAGTGAGCGTGACTCTAACTCTGCACAGGAAGAGGAAACTCTCAAATACTTCAGCTGTATTTCAGCCTGATGCTCAGTCAACTGAACAACATGGCAGTTACAACTCTGTGCTTCAGGATGAGTAAGTGTCTAGTCTCAGGTTTCTGTATGAGTTTATATGACCAGTAGATAATTTTTGAGGAAAAACATCAAGAGGTTTTTTTTTTTTTCTTTGTTTATCTAGTGATGGTTGAATTTATTCTGCTGGGAACACAAGTTCAGAAAAGCTGTACGTGGGATCAGGGTGAGTGTGTTTATTCTTTTTAATTTATTAATTTATTTAGAACTCATTCATTCTTTTTGTATAAACAATGTTAAGAGCCAAAACATGTTCTGTATGTGCTTACAATATCATTTAGGATCCTCCACTTTTACTTTTTCATTAAAACATCTCATTATTATTTTTAGGTAAAGTGATTTGTTAATTTTGGATTACTAAATAATACCAGAAGGCATTTTAGTTTAAAAAAAGCATTTACACAGTTTCAGTTTTAACAGTCGGCTGTGTAACTAATATATTCTTAATTTCAGATGTCGCTGTCCCTCGTGTTACTCCAAACAGACTGCAGCACTTCGAATATGAATCTGTGTCTTTGCATTGTGATGGCTCCACTCAGCTGAGAGGGTTTAGGCATAATGAAGCATTTAGTCCAGCATGTGTAACAAAGAAGACATCATTGGGTTCCTCCTGTGTGTTTGATAAAGTCTATCAAGAAGACAGTGGAGAGTACTGGTGTGAGGCTAAAGGAGGAGAGCGAAGTGATACTATCAACATCATAGTCACAGGTATGTGTATCACAGCTGGTTTATACTGCAAATCAATTTGCTTTTCATTCATTCATTCGTATATTTGTAACTTATTTATTTGTGAAAAGAAATATAGATTTGCACTCGCTTTCATCCCATTGATAGTTATGAATACCTTCTTAAGGGTTTTTATACTATTATTTGTATGTTCTTGTACCTTGTATTCCTGTGTATATTAGTAGTAATTTATTGTATCTCTTTATGGTACTAAGATTTTCCACAATCTTTTCAGATTATCACAAGGAGTGCACATGAGAGACATGTTTCTTTAAAATTTGTTATTATCATGTTTTATAAATATTTAGGTGGTTCTGTGATCCTGGACAGTCCGGCTCTTGCTGTGCTTGAAGGCAGCAGTGTCACTCTTCTCTGCAGAAAAAAGACAACTTCCACCAGCTTTGCATTTTTCTACAAAGATGATGTCATCTTGGAAAAAAGAGCTGTAGAAAAGATAAACATTGA
>NW_024586666.1:2283-4167 GCF_018398535.1 Haplochromis burtoni
TTTATTACAATATGTATAATTTATAAATACAAAAACATTCTGTGTCTAGTGTTACCTGCATTGCCTCATGAAGACACTCGCCCTCATGGTTCTGACTACAAATATGTCATCGCCCTGCTTTGGACTGCCATCATCATTTTGATCATGATACTGGTGACTCTGCTGGTTCGATTTCTTCATACGGGGAAAGGCAGAGGTAAAAGTGACTGCTACCTCTAATAAACTGTAGGCAAAAGACTCTCAAATAAACACAAAGTATGAAACACGTAGTAATCTAGTACAATCTGGATTTGACGCTAGATTTCTACAATCCAACTTATTTTTAATTCATTGCTATATTGGCTTACAACTTTAATCAAAGGGTGTTGTAACTCATTTTTTCTGTAAATTAGTGTTTTTTAGTTTTTACTTTTTAATAAAATCTTACATGCCCATATGTTTAACCTCCTAAAAACTGAACTCTTTCATGGCATGCATTTTCAATTTCTCTTTGCTATTTGGGTTGATTGGGACCTAATGAATGTAAAAACAAATAATTACCTGATATTTGTTTCTGAGAAAAATGAAATCCACATGTTAGTGCATTTGTTTTACATTTCTATAGAACAGTGGCAGTATAATATCCTCGTAAGTGGATATCAGGCCCTTGTAGAGCAAAATTTAGTATTGTGGTCTAGACAACCCAAAATGTGATGTCCACATAGGAGGTTGAGGAAATTATATACTACAGTATTGATGAGGAATGAGTGACCAACCACTAAACAGAAAATGGTTGTATGAATGACTGTTAGTCTTCTTTTTTTCTGACTTTTTGTCATGATAAAAAGCTAAACTTTAATTCATATTTTTTCTTGTATCTTTGTTCATTTCAGGATTTCTGCTTTTCTGTTCATCACCTTTACAAAGGAGAACAACAGCAGCGTCTATCTCAATGGAAGCCAATCCAGCAGGTAAATATTAAGTTTGTTACTGTTTTTTCTTTATTTTCTTTAATTTCAAAGCAAAATAGAGGGGTTTTTTTGATAATCTGATATTTACTGCTAGAACTCTAACTTTTGAAAGCACCTGTTTTGCATATATACATAGTCATGTTGGAATGATAAGCTTTAATCCATCTTCTTTCTCTGTGTCTCTGTTCATGTCAGGATTTCTTGTTTTCTGTTCATCGCTTTTACAAAGGATACTAACAAGCACATCACACTCTGCTGAAGCCAATACAGCAGGTCAGTAGTTTGGAGCAAAATAGTGTAATTGTGTCAACTGATATTTGTTTTTAAATTGCTAGAAAGATGCGGTTCTTTGTATTTTGTTGTGTATGCCTTTGGTATAATTTTTTTTTATCTCAGTGTGACAAACACAAAATGTGTATGTCTAAATTAATAACACTTTTTTTAAAACATGCACTGCTTCTTTTGAGATACTGAAATACTTTTATTATTTATAACAGGTTGACCTCCGAGAATTACGAGAGTCAAATTTGGCAGCAGTAGCGTCATCATGTGACGTTTGAGATATGCTGCATACATGCGGGATATTTTTACCTCCCCTCTATGTGTTATATGCAGGGTTTTGTTTTCCATCCATCTGGTGTTTGTGCTAATGTGAACCTGCCTTGTGTCAAACCACAGCATAAATTCACAGACAGAAAATGCATAAAAGTTCAGTATGTAATATCAGTATTTATAACTGGTTGTGTTATATACAGCTTTTTTTTTCTTCTTCAGATGAACTTGTGTACTCCACTTTAACCATTCGTGGGGCCCAACAAAATTGCCAGCCAGGTTAGTATCTTGATTTTATTACATTTTAGATCTTTTCAAAATGATGCCAGTACATTTAAATCATATTACTCTTTAAAGCCACTGTAAGACAGTAACTTTAACT
>NW_024586667.1:0-4158 GCF_018398535.1 Haplochromis burtoni
TCACTTAATGTGTCAAAAACTAAAGACATGATTATTGATTTTAGGAAGTCCTCTTATAGCTCATCACCCACTATCATTAAAACTGCCGATATTAGGATAGTTGAGAGTTATAAATATCTAGGTGTGGTACTTGACCATAAACTGTGTTTTGAAACTCATGCTGATGCCACTACTAAAAAAGTTCAACAAAGACTGTTCTTTTTAAGGAAAATGAGATCTTTTAATGTCTCATCTGAGATGTTGTCTTTGTTATATAGAAGTTTTATCAAATCTGTGATGTCTTTTTGTATCGCTGCCTGGTTTGGTAACCTGACGGTGAAGAATAAGAATCGGTTGGGACTGCTAGAAAAATTTCAGGGCGCTGGCAAGATGGACTTTTGGCCATCTACAATAGAAATGTGCTTAGAAAGGTTCATTCTATTATTAATTGTGTGAACCATCCACTTCACAGTGAGTTTGAGTTATTGCCTTCCGGCCGCCGTTTTAGAGTACCTGTGAGGAAGACTAAAAGACTCCAGGTCTCTTTTATCCCTACTGCATCTTGTCTCCTCAATGGCAAATAACTGTCCTTGGACTTTCTATCACTATTATTATCATTATTATTTTATAGTATTGTTCTGTTTTTTTTTTTTAATCCTGCTGCTAAACTAATTTCCCCTTGTGGGACAATAAAGAAATTGAATTGAATCATCCACTGGAGCACAAACTGGATGTCATTAGGACGCTACAACACAGAGCGAACACCATCCCCACTGACACAGCAGCCAGAGAGGCAGAAGAACATCACATCAAGAAGGCCCTGAGTAAATGTGGCTATCCAGGCTGGACTTTTGTCAAAGCTGGAAAGGCACCTAAAGAAAGCTCCAGCCGATCCAGGAGAGAAGGACGACCGCTGCCTAAGCAAAAACCTGTAGTGATCCCATATGTGTCAGGAGTATTGGAGCAGTTGAGACGCATTTTTTCTAAACACCGTGTCTCTGTGGCTTTTAAACCCCAAAACACGCTGTGCCAAAAACTGGTCCACCCCAAGGATCGGGTCCCCTGATACAAACAGATTAACATAGTGCACGCTGTTAAGTGCCAGGAGGATTGCCAGGATTTATACATTGGGGAAACCAAACAACCTCTGGCGAAGCGGATGGCACAACACAGAAGAGCTACCTCGTCAGGCCAGGACTCTGCAGTCTATTTACACCTACAGGCCAGTGGACAGTCTTTCAATGATGAGGAAGTACACATCTAGGACAGGGAGGAATGCCGGTTTGAGCGCGGAGTCAAGGAGGCCATTTACGTGAAAAGGGAAAGACCATCTCTGAATCGAGGAGGTGGCCTAAGGGTACATCTTTCGCCATCATACAATGCTGTGATTGCAGCCATTTCCCAACTCTCTGTGAATGGTACTCATGGCCATTGATCAGTGGTCTTTGATCAGTGGTCTTTGATCAGTGGGTTTTGGTCAGTGGTTGTTGATCAATGGTCATGAGAATTTGCATAATTAAGATTAAGGAACTGACCTCCCAGCCCATTGGTCCTCAGCGGGCTGGTTTCAGTCATTATGCAAATGTACTGTTTATAAGATTGGGGAAACCTGCAGTCACCTGACACTGAAGAAGTCACTTGGATGAGTGACGAAACGTTTCTCCCACAAAACGCTACGTCCAGATGAACAGAATCAACTTTTGGAGAAACCATGGTCTATTGGGTTTTTTGTGTGCAAAAGGTTTTGGTTGGCACACACACATCTTCACAAAAACTGATGTATGATGTCACAGTGTCCATCAGCTCATCCAGGTTCTCAAAAACAGTCCAATCAGTGCAGTCAAAACAGTTCTACAGTTCCTGCTTTGCTGCATTAGTCCACTTCTTCACAGTTTTGACTACAGGCTTGGCACATTTGAGTTGTTGCCTATGAACTGGAATAAGATGGACCAAGCAATGATCAGAATGTCCCAAAGGTGCCCGGGGGACAGAGGGCATCTTTTAAAGTAGTGTAACAGTGATTCAGTGTGATGCTGTCCCTGGTGGGGCAGTCTATATGCTGTCTGTATTTAGGTTCATGGATTAGGTTTGCTTTGTTAAAATCCCCAAGGACAATTGTAAAGGAATCTGGGAATTTCCTTTCCAGGGTAGTAATCTGGTCAGCCAGCTCGCACAGTGCGTTGTTCACATTGGCCTGAGGAGGGATGTAAACTCCAACCAGCATGAAGGAAGAAAACTCCCGTGGTGAATAAAATCGTTTGCAGTTAATGAAAAAAGTTTCTAGAAATGGGCTGCCGTATTTCTGTAACACTGTGACATCAGTACACCAACCTTCGTTAATGTAGAAGCAGACTCCACCACCCTTTGTTTTCCCTGAAAACTTCGTTCCGCGGTCTGCCTAGTGAAGTTGGAAGCCCGGCAGATTTAAGACAGCATCTGGGATTCGCTCACTGATGCAGGTTTCAGTGAAGCACAGGGCAGCAGAGCATGCAAAGTCCTTGTTAGTCTGGTTTAAAAGCAGTAATTTGTTGACTTTGTTTGGAAGAGAATGGAGATTCGCGAGGTAAATGGAGGGGAGTGCTGTGTGGAATCCTCGCCAACGCAGTTTCACCAGCGCGAGTCCCCCATCTGCCTCTCCTCCAGGAGCCACAGAGGGCTGCTGCACCTCTGACTAAAATCTCAGAAAAACGTTTATGAAAAATGGAAAAGAACTATTTTGTAACGACTGCCTGATGTTTAGCAGTTGGTCTCCGGAGAAAGTGATGTGATCTGAGTGACCAAAAGCACAGACAATAAACAAAAACAAGAAAAGTGCGAGACAGCACAGTACCAAGGCTGACATCCGCGGCGCCATCTTTTTTCTTAGTGTGTCCAGTTTTACTCTCCCCTGTGTTGTCATTATGTTTCATTGGAGTCAGCTGTGTCCTCATGTGTCTCCACTTCTCCTGATCAACCCATTTAAGTCCTCAGTCTTCCTGTGTTCAGCGTGGCATTGCCTGTGTTTCACTCCATGTCTGGTCATAGGTTTTTTGTCACAGTTTATGTCACAGTTCTAGGTCTTAGTTTCCTCAGTTGATTCAGTATTTCGCAGTTGTTAATAGCTTTTCTCAGGTTCCATGTCTTCACCTGCAACTAGCCAAATAAAGGTTTGTTTGGCTTTCACCTCTCCTCTGTCTGCTCTTGGGTCCTCTAAACAAACTCACACACGGTCTGCCCCTGCAGACCTTGATAGAGCATCAGTATTTGTCCAGCTCCCCAATATTTCTGATGACCAATGTTTTGGCTTGTTCCGGTGTTCCATTGGGTTTAATGAATACTTTACAGTGTGTGGTGCATGTATTTTGATCGTTGCCTTCCTCAGCTGTCAGTACTTTTTCGGGCCCATGTTGAGAGATGCTCTCGTAGCGTTACCCTGATGACCCGCTAGCTAGTTTGCCACTTGCAAGCAGTAAAGCGCTATACAAATACAGGCCATGTACCATTTACCATTTGCGCCCTTTGTCTAAAATATTGCAGGGAGCGATGATTTAAATTAAGCAGGGGTAACCAAGTTTGGTACTAACATTACATTGGTTCTAATCTGAAATCAGAGCTTCATTTTGTTTTCCTTCACTTCATTGTGATTTTAGTTCCTGCTTTTGATCCAGTTCCATCGCTCTCATGACCTCATCTGTGTGCAGTCCACCTTGTTTGTGTGTGTGTGCGTGTAGTCTTCCATCTTGTCAGATTAATTAATTTCAACCATTACAGGTCTGCTTTTTGTGTATTTTACTTACTTATTGTTGTACATTTTGGTCTACTCTCCTTCAGTCTGTGACAAAAGTACTCAAGCCACACAAATACAGTAAAACAGCACCTTTTAAGTTGTGTTGCATGTCCTGCACATTCATGGTTCCCTATATAATGTATCATTCTAATGTTGGCAGTTTAGGGAATTTTTACATTCTCCTTCTTCTCACTGAGCTGAGGGGTAAAATCAGGACTTAGGGGCAGACACTCTTAAACTATCGTGAGATTTTATTTTAAAATGAATAGTGCAACAATTGTCCAACACAAAATCCACAGTAGTGAATCTCCTCACTAGTTTCTCCACATATACTTTCTCTCAAGCTGGAGAACAAGCTTGACGACCTCAGGGCCAGGGTAAAGTTCCAGAGAGACATTCGGGACTGCAATCTC
>NW_024586668.1:0-1667 GCF_018398535.1 Haplochromis burtoni
TATTCTGATAGCTCATTGTCTATGAGGCTGCAGTCAGGCGCCCTGGTCCTTTAACCGCGTTACATATAAGTCTGAATAGTTTTAGAGATTGTGCTACAGGAATCACAGTTAGGGTTTAAGCATTCAGAAAAAACTGTAAGCACTGAACCTTGTATCATACTTAAATTACTAAAGGATTTTAAATCTAGATCGTGTGGATCTCTGGTTATATTATGAGTAAATAATTGACGATAACAACAGTTTTTATACGATACGTCAGTATCACAATAAAAAAGGTGAACTGCAGGTTAAAGGTTGGCTTTATGGAACAATGACAGTTGTTTGGACAACTGGAAATTAGTTTTACACTTTACTATGTTTAAGTTTTTTTGAGTGTTGGCTTTGTCTTTGCCTGCTTTAGTACTTGCTTTTTCCAGCAGTGACATTATTGATATTGACAGAATTTTTTCCCACAGTTAATCTATAGCTGGTTTAACTGTAGCTCACCTTTTCTATGGATGTCAAATAATATCAGGAAATCTTTAAGAAAAAGACACAAAGTAACATCAACCTTTAGATTAGAAACTAGATGAAAAAAATAGTAAAAAAAAATAGTATTAATAGCATAAAAATAGCCTGAATATCAGGGAAATTAAATGCTCTAATTACTGGAGGAAAAACTATTCTGTTTTGCAAGATCATTTAATTATTTACTCCAAGATTAGCTTTTCCACATAAACATGTTGTAGCTGATTTTCACTGCTTCATGAATTCAGACTCTAAAACAGGGGTGTCAAACTAATTTTAACTTTCGGGCCGCATACAGGCTAATCTGAGATCAAGACGCCCTGAATACTGAAACCATAAGGACCATATGAAAACCAGTGCCTCTAGATTTTACTTTTGCTTTGATGTAAAGAAATTTCACTGTGCTTTTGCAAACCAGTTATCAAACATCATATCTTCAGAAAAATGTGCAGTTTTTACGATACCTCAGGTTTTACTCAGTCTACTGGCATTACATACAATCAGTGTTGGGTGCAACGCGTTACTAAGTAATGCGTTACTGTATTTAAATTACTTTTCCACTGAAAAAGTAGAGTAACTAATTACTGTTCATTTTTAGGTATTTTAAATACAGTTACTTACAATGTACTTGCGTTACATTGTAAAATAACTAAACTCGCTGAAAATCATTATTTAATTTCAATAATTTATCTTCTAAAGGTAAAAATAAACTCTGCCGCTTTAACATCGCTGTAGTGCAGCTGTACGTCATTTCGCGCCAGTTTGCCGCATAGTCGTATTCTACAGCGGAAGATGTCGGACTCGGCTGAAGCGAGGGCCTGTTTTATGAAATGGAAATATTCCCGTCACTTCACTTTTCTAAAACAAGCAGACAAGAACATTACGGTAATATGTAAGCTATGTCCTGGGGAGAAAAAATTATCGGCCGCTGTCAATAGCACGAGTAATCTGCTGAAGCACCTGACACGGCAGCACAGACAAAGCCTTCTGAGTGAGCCATCTTCATCATCCATGGATAACACCGCGGCAACTCCTGCTAAGCAGACGAAACTTGATTTCACTTCAGCAACACAGAAAGTGTCTGAAGGTGAGCTTAAGAAAATGATTGCAGGCTACGTTGTGGAAGAGATGCTACCGCTGCGTACTGTAGAGTCTCCGTC
>NW_024586668.1:2740-4158 GCF_018398535.1 Haplochromis burtoni
ATTGCCGTATTGGTCCATTTGATCGACCTTTGTTTTTATTATTTATTCTATTTTATTTTCAGATGTTACAGACGGGACAGACATGAGTGAGGGATAGGAAAGGGAGAAAGAAAGAGGAAGGAAAGGAAAAACAGAAGGGGAGAGGGACAGTGAGAAAGGGGGGAGGAAAAAAATAAAAATCTCCTGGATCACCTGTTGAGAGAGGAATAGAAAACAAGCAAAAACAAAACAAAACAAAGCAACATACTAAACACAACACCATCACATTAATCTAGCTAAGTGTAAACAGCAGTAAATACTGAATATTAAATGTTGTTGTGCAGCACGCAGGACAGACAGCGCACAATGTGCTTCGAAGTAGCAGCCAAGAAAGGTGTAATTTAAGTCTACGAGCAGTGAACACCCGTGTGCACACCTGTGTGGATCAGCGCGCTTGTATTCAAATGGTTTCCACATGTAATGGTCTGCTAGAGGATGTAGCGAAAATTATTTATTATTTAAAGAGTTTAATTTCTATTGTTTGTCCACTCAAGGTTTATGGGGATTTTAATAAGTATTTAGTTAAATTACTTATTGAGTAATTAAGTTACTTTTCAGACACAGTAATTAGATAAGTATTTTAACTACAATATTGATTAAGTAATTGATTAAGTAATTAGTAATAGTAATTAATTACTTTTTTAAAGTAACTTATCCAACACTGCATACAATTTATAGATCCCAGTAGAGCTTCAATTCCACAAAATGTTCACAGTTTACAGTATTTTGAAAATGAAAAAGTTAATTTCTTTATTAACTTAATAACTGTCATCATCATGCCATAACAATTAAAGTGAAATGTACAAACAACTTTGGTTATTTGTTCTTTACAAACATTTTGTAAAGAATTTTAAAAAGGCTGACACACACATTTACTAAATCTTCTGATTGACAGTCTTCAACAATTATATTCTGGTCAGGGAAGAATACACTGAAACACTACTCACTGCTCCTGAAACCTGGAAACTTTTTTTATTAGCATTAGGTGTCATGGTCCTGGGTCATGCGACCCAGTGTTTCTGAGTTTCATGTTACTTTTTTATTCCATCTGTATTCCAGTTTCTTTTCAGTTATCTTATTTATTCAGTCAGGCCTAGTTTGCAGTTTAGTTCATGGTTTATCAGGTTCCCCTTGTGTCTTGTCTATGTCTCCATGTTTCCTGTTTTATTTTGAAAGAGTCCAGTGTTCTTTGTTCATTGTCAGGGCTCGCAAAATTTCAAAATCCCTGGTAGCCCTTCGGGCAGGGACTCTTCAGTTTTTGGTAGCCCAAAATAAATTTAAGTAGCCCGAATAAAAAAGAGAGCAATTTTTTTGATTGATGTTTTGATTAATGTTTTGTTTCCTTTACCATATTATACATTAAAGTATAATATGGTAAA
>NW_024586669.1:0-4158 GCF_018398535.1 Haplochromis burtoni
CGTGATACCCGGAAGCAGTGCCGCTGCGCACCATTTCTGTAAAGAGCCTGGCTCAGGCACTGTTTCAGGTCATCTCCCGAGTTTGTATTCCGAAAGAAATACTGACTGACCAGGGCACGTCGTTCTTGTCTCGCATACTCAAAGAGCTGTATGAATTACAGGGCATTAAATCCGTTTGGATCAGCATCTACCACCCTCAGACTGACGTGGAGCGGCTGAATAAGACTTTGAAGTCCATGATTCGTAAGTTCATTCATGAGGTTGAACACAATTGGGATCGCTAGTTAGACCCTCTGTTGTTTGCAGTGCGGGGGGTTCCCCAGGCCTCCACGGGATTTTTTACCTTTGAATTACTGTACGGCAGGAAGCCGCAGGCAGGAGAAAAGTTCGAGCCCCGCAAAAAATGAAATTCAGTACGTGTTGGACTGCTAAAACCGCTTCTCTGGTGAGCCTGGTTAAGGAAAGAGATGAGTTGGGGCCGGAGGTACCAAATTCTACTACTCCTGCCTCCCTTCATTGTGATATCTATCTCACACAGGCCCAGAGAGCAGTTGATGCTGCATTGCAACAGCCTGGTGCAGCCTGGCATATGGTGTGTTCATGGCCCTACAGGCTACCCGAACATAAAAACTGTTCAGAGGTAATTGGCTTAGATGCTAAAGCTGGGAGTAATAGAAGAATCATGATGTAGCCCCATCGTTCTTGTGGTGACAAAAGACGGGTCTATATGGTTCTGTGTTGACTATTGCAAGGTGAATGAGGTGTCACAGTTTGATGCTTACCCCATGCCCCGGGTCGACGAGCTCCTGGACCGGTTAGGCAATGCCTGTTTCTTCACGACGCTGGATTTGACTGAGGGCTACTGGCAAATTCCCTTTTCTGGAGAGTCCAGGGAAAAGACGGCTTTCTCTACTCCATACGGGTTGTACCAGTACCTTCCAGCTCCTCATGGACTGGGTGCTGAGACCACACACTGCGAATGCTGCCGCCCACTTGGATGATGTTATCATCTTCAGGGACACCTGGACGAAGCATGTGCAGCGGGTGGCCGCGGTCCTGGAGTTCCTGAGGCATGCGGGGCTCACAGCCAACCCGAAGAAGAGTGCGGTTGGACGGAGGGAGGTAGAAGTATGTGGGGTACCACTTGGGGGGCTGGCAGGTTCGTCCTCAGGTGGAGAAGACAGCAGCGATCGCATCCTGCCTGCGCCCCTAGACCAAAATGGAGGTGAGACGGTTCCTGGGGCTGGCCGGCTATTATGGCCAATTTGTGCCAGGGTTTGCGGACCTGACCAGCCCCTTGATCGATATCACCCGAAAGAGTGCCCCAGATCTGGTCCAGTGGACAGGGCAGTGCCAGGCAGCGTTTGTGTGGGTGAAACAGGCTCTCTGTGGGGAGCTGCTGCTATACACACTTAATCTCTCTCTCCCTTTTCTCCTGCAGACAGATGCCTCAAACAGAGGGCCGTTTTGTCCCAGCAGGTAGGGGGAGTCGACCGACCGGTTGGTACATCAGCTGGAAGCCGCTGCAGTGGCTCCACCGCATGAAGGACGCCAACGCCCAGATTACCCAGTGGTATCTGGCCTTGCAGCCTTTTAAGTTCAGTTTTTCAGAATATTGTGTAGTGCCTATATTTCACATATTAGCTACATTAAATACCAAAACAAATGGCAATTGTTGAAAGAGAAATGGCTGCTAGAGGACAATTAGACATGTATGTCAGCTGAACAAAACAAAACAAACACAATAACATGTATGAATCTTACCAAAGCAGCTGGGTACGTTGCAGTGCTCCCAGCGGGTGTTAGGATCAGTAGTGTAACACCACGGTCCATTGCTGTCCCCATCAGGGTTTCTGCAGAAGTTGGACTCCAGATCTGCTTGTGGGTGGCTCTGCGGCATGAACCTGCAGCAGAAACATTATGAAACGTTTTAACAAAGGCATAAAAGGATATGAAGTGATGATGTAAAATCAAATGCAAACACATACTTTGGCCTGTGTGGGTAGCTTGAGTCCCATCTTTGACAGATCTTTCCTGAGTTTGTTCTGGACTTTGTTCCTCTGTAATCTCTTCCTATTCCATTTACACACTCCAGAAGATGTGCTAGAAAAGAAAAGAAAAGAAAATCACTAGAAATAGATTTATTGATGTTTATCACAAATTTCATAATATAAATTATTTATCCGGTGCAAGTTCTGTGATGTTTTATGAAACTAAATTAAATTACAGCAGTGTTTAACTTTCAGGTGAAGCTGTTTTCAGTGGTGGAGATTTTCCTCTGTAATTCTCATTATTTCAGATCAGCCATTCCTCTGTGAAGGAAAACACTGATTTATCTCAAATATCATGGCCATGCATTACAGCTTACCAAAGCAGCTGGGTACGTTGCAGTACTCCCAGCGGGTGTTAGGATCAGTAGTGTAACACCACAGTCCATTGCTGTCCCCATCAGGGTTTCTGCAGAAGTTAGACTCCAAATCTGCTTGTGGGTGGCTCTGCGGCTTGAAACTGCAGCAGAAACATTTCGAAAAACTTTCACTAAGACATAAAAGGATATGAAATGATGATGCAAAATCAAATGCAAACACATACTTTGGCCTGTGTGGGTAGCTTGAGTCCCATCTTTGACAGATCTTTCCTGAGTTTGTTCTGGACTTTGTTCCTCTGTAATCTCTTCCTATTCCATTTACACACTCCAGAAGATATGCTAGAAAAGAAAAGAAAAGAAAATCACTAGAAATAGATTTATTGATGTTTATCACAAATTTCATAATATAAATTATTTATCCGGTGCAAGTTCTGTGATGTTTTATGAAACAAAATTAAATTACAGCAGTGTTTAACTTTCAGGTGAAGCTGTTTTCAGTGGTGGAGATTTTCCTCTGTAATTCTCATTATTTCAGATCAGCCATTCCTCTGTGAAGGAAAACACTGATTTATCTCAAATATCATGGCCATGCATTACAGCTTACCAAAGCAGCTGGGTACGTTGCAGTACTCCCAGCGGGTGTTAGGATCAGTAGTGTAACACCACAGTCCATTGCTGTCCCCATCAGGGTTTCTGCAGAAGTTAGACTCCAAATCTGCTTGTGGGTGGCTCTGCGGCTTGAAACTGCAGCAGAAACATTTCGAAAAACTTTCACTAAGACATAAAAGGATATGAAATGATGATGCAAAATCAAATGCAAACACATACTTTGGCCTGTGTGGGTAGCTTGAGTCCCATCTTTGACAGATCTTTCCTGAGTTTGTTCTGGACTTTGTTCCCCTGTAATTTCTTCCTATTCCATTTACACACTCCAGAAGATATGCTAAAAGAAAAGGAAAGAAAAGACTAGAAATAGATTTATTGATGTTTATCACACATTTCCTATAGTAAATAATTTATCTGATTCGAGTTCTGTGATGTTTTACAAAACTAAACTAAGCTGTTTATAGACACAGTACCTCACTCATCATGACACATATGCTAAACATTAACTACAATGTCAACAAAAAACATTGGAAACAAAAAACATGTAAACTAGAAAAGACTGGTCACTGTAGCCGACAGAAAGGACAGCATGAAAACATAGGCTTTAGTGTTTGTATTAATCATAGAGAAAAATGAGGATCGTTACCATTTCTTTCATATAAAGCTATGGTGCTTCTGCGAAAGACACTGTCTGTTTTGGAGTTTACCGCTGCTGTCCAACACTCTTGGTCCTTTTCATTAAAGATAAAAGACCTGTGTGTAAAGAAAAAAAGAAAAGAAAAATTAAAAAATTGTTGATTCCTTTCTTGAAAGGTGCTATACAAATCTAAGTTATCTACACATTAGGTTTTGAGGTGACCAATGGAACAACGCATACATGGACAAGGATTGATAATTTGGTATTAATAGAAAGCTACTATGCCAGCTAACCCACTAAAAGAGATAAAATCAAATCACTTTTATTGTTATAACACATGTGTGCAAGCTTAACAAACAACAGTAGTGTGCAAAATACAAGAGACATAGGATGCAAGCCAAATATAACAGGAATGTGAAAATTATAAGGATAAATATATGTCTAAATATAAGAATGTATGCACATTAATAAATATTTATACCACATATCTATCTATCTATCTATCTATCTATCTATCTATCTATCTATCTATCTATATATATATATA
>NW_024586670.1:0-4157 GCF_018398535.1 Haplochromis burtoni
CAGAAACGGCGCAGTGCACAGTACATCAGTGTGACAAGTGCAAGCTTCCTGCTTGTTTAAAACTGAGACTTTTAACAGAAACGCAGAAAGTAAATACAGTAATCTAAATTTTCCTGGTGACCCAGTCACCATGTGAATTAATTTGGACCCCAGTCCAAATTAATTGGGGGGGGGGGAGACTGATAACTGATGGACCATTTTAGTCATTTTTTTATAGAAAATATCACAGTTGTACTTTTCTCATGACTTAATTTCAGGCTTTCTTCTGTTTCATTAACCTGCCAGCTAAGGATTTTTCATGTTTGAACAGTTGGTCAGATGCACAAAAATCTTTCCTAGAGCTCTAGGAAAATTTCAGGCATTTTATAGAAGAGTTTGACTTATATATTTGTTGACCAATTGTTAGGGTACTTGGGAGGCTGAAGTTTTGAATGATTACTGAACTTTGATTTAGTCATTATTTATCCTTTCTAATATTTTGGGTTCAATAGAGTTTTTAGTCTTCTGGTTTCTGTCTGTGTTCAATAGTTGCTCTGTTTCCCCTGTCAGCTGTATCCCCTTGTCATCTGGATACAGATCTCATAATACAGTCTCTGTGTTATGTTTCCTGCTTTACTTTGAAAGTCCGTGTCACATGTCAGTGTTTTTAGTTTTGCTTCCCTTGTCTCATAAGGCTTGATTTGTCCCAGCTGTGTTTCCCTCCTGTCTCCCATTCCCTGATTGCTCCCTCTGTGTATTTAAACCCTGCGTTTTCCTTGGTCTGTGTTGCTATTTCTCTCGTTTCATACTGTGTGTTCTGTCTGCCAGTCTGTTTTGTTATTTTGTTGTGTTTAGCAATAAGTCAGTGTTGAGTGTACCTTTTTACCTCCGTAAGTCTGTACTTTGGCTCCACCATCCCTGCCTTCACCGAGTACAAGAGCCCAATATTGGCCTACTGTACATACTATAACTGCAGCTATGTTGAAAGTTTTGTTTATTTTACAGACAAAAATGCAGGGAAAAAGTAGTACAGTACAAGTAGGACAAATACTTCATATCAACTGTCAAGCACAGTATGGTGATTTAACGTGGTTTTGCAGTTGACCATGAACTCATCTGTTTTCCAGAGAATTCTAGAGTCAAATGTGAGGTCATCAGTGCAAGAGCAAACTTGGTCAGGCACCAGGGCAGGGGTGGCAAAGTCCAGGCCTTGAGAGCCGTGTCCTGCAGGTATTAGATATCACCCTGGGTCAACACACCTGAATCAAATGATTAGTTCATTACCAGGCCTCTGGAGAACTTCAAGAAATGTTTAGGAGGTAATTTAGCTATTTAAATCAGCTGTGATGGATCACGGACACATCTAAAACCTGCAGGACACTGGCTCTCGAGGTCTGGAGTTTGCCACCCCTGCACCAGGGCAATGATCCCAAGCAGAATAGCTGAAAAAGAAAAGAATCAAGGTGTTGCAGTAGTCCATTCAAAGTCCAGTCACTTATGAAAAGTGTGCAGAACTTTAACCCTTTAAGACCTACCATAGAACCAAGTCCGCCAGAGCTTATATTATATTTTTACATGCTGTGGAGCCATTTTTGGGAGCATTTCAAGTTGCTATACATCAATACAACCATTATAGCCCAGATTTTAATAATATGTATTCATTAAGTGCATAGTAATTACATAAATTGCAAAAAAGTGCAATAAACTACAAAAAAATTGAAAATCGTTTTTGATTTTTTAACATATATTTGTAGTTAGAGAAATTTAGATTATCAGGGGTGCCCCACTGTATCTCATTGACTATAAAACATTTGGCTTGTCCATATAGGCGGCTGAAAATTTTAGTTGAGGTTGAAGGTCTACATTTTGGAGCAAGGGCTTCTTCCTTTTTGGTAACCTCTTAGTCCATGGTGATGTAAAAGTTGTGTCATGGTTCACTCTGTGGCAGCCAGGAGGAAGGACCCAAATGCAGCTTTATTTGCTGGAAAAACATGAACACCAAATGCAGGAAACAAAACATAAAACTAGAAGCAAGGAAACACAGACTGTAGAGGGTACAACGTGACAACAAGCAGGGAAAGACAGGACTAAAATACACGGAACCAGAACCTTGGTATGGCCCAGATCTGGCCCACACAATGTTACACCCCGGCCTAGGCAACCGGCGTGCAACGTATGAAAATAAAAATAAGAAAAAAAACACACGAGAAAAAAACTAAAGCTCTCCACCAAAATCCCAAAACGAAGGTGTCTCAAACGAAAATATTAACAAACCCATTCACAGCTATTTACAACAGACTATTTATTTACAACAAAACACCAAACTATTTACAACACGGGGGAGATCGCGACCATGACCAACTGACACACAGGGCTTAAATACATAGAAGGAGCAATCAGGGAATGGACCACAGGAGGGAAACACAGCTGGGGCAAATTAGACCTGACGAGACAAGGAAACGTAAACTGAACTAGAGGTCTGCGCGGGAATGTTTTTTTAGTCCCGCTCCCGCCCGCTCCCGCAAGGTTTTGTACCGCACCCGACCGCTCCCGCTGTATATTCAGTCTTTGTTCACCCGCTGCCCGCTTAGAATAATTTTCTACCCGACCCGACCGTTCCCGCTAAATTTAGATCTGGTTTCCAAAATCTCACATTTAAATGGGGTACCACCAAAAAATAGAGATAACAGATAAAACTGCAGGTTGTGCAATGATTGTATTTATTTTTCTTAAACAAGATGCATTTATCTGTCAACATGCAACATTTATCTTTTAACATGGAAAACGTGTTGCAAAAATAAAATAAATAAAAACGAATACAGCATTGTGGCCTACTTGTTATTTTTATGTAAAATACAAACGTAACATTTTTCTGTCAACACAGTAGGGAAAGTGTCGCGGAAAAAAAAAAGTCACTTAAAATTGTAAACAAAAGAACAAAATAGTTGGCCACTGCGAAATTAAATGGTTGTTTAAACTATCAGTTTAACGAAAAAATGTCCCAATGTCGAATTCAAGGTCTCTCCTAAAAAAGAAAATATGCATATATAAATACAACAATAAACGACATCTCAAAATTATAAACTATTAATCAAATGAACGAAACTTACTTAAAAAATCCAAATTATTTTAAATTTCCATGCAGGAAAAGAATGTCACTGACTGATGAGGGTTTCAGTACTGAACGTCTCTCCTCCAAAATCCGACCACAAAGGATGAATGCTCTCTCGGAAGGTGCACTCGTTGCCGGGATGCAGAGGACAAATCTTGCAAGGTTGCTCAGGGCAGGGAACTGGGAACTGTTGGAATTCCACCACTGCAAAATGTTTTGTTGACTTGATAATTCAAGTTTCATGGTCCTGTACTCCTGAATCTGAACATCTAGTGATTTTGATCCACATGATTCTTCCTCTTCCTCCCAATCTGAAAATTTATGAAGAACAGTAGGCCTTTTGGCAGGTGTTGGTTCAACATCCTCATCATGTGCATGATCAAACTTTAAATCTTCGATCATCTCCTTGACTCCCTGTATCACATTCTGTCACCCTCTTTCATCTAACATTCTCAGACCTCGCAGATTTGGTGTCAGAAAGGTTGCTATTTTATAAAGCATGTGAACAGAATGGGATGAAGTGCTGTCTGCTGACAGTAATTCTTTCAGCCGTGTTACACAGACGGTTGCAATTTCAGAGAGCAGAGGGTCTTTTGTGGCTGATGTACAGTGCTCAATTAATCGCACAGACCACGGAAGAACAAGTGAGGCACTGGGAGCTGTGTTATCAGTTTCCAAGTCGTCAGTTGCCTCTTTGAAGGGTTTTAGGAATGATACTAGTAACTTAAGAGTACTGATGCTAATGCGTCCGATCTTGTCATAATTGTTGCTCTCAGTCAGCACAGATGCAATGTCTTCGTACTGTTCCAAGACAGAATTTAACATGTCAAAGTTAGAGTTCCATCGTGTCTCTATGGATTGTTTCAGTGACTTTTTAAGCTTGCCCTGCTGTCCTGAGTGTTTGAAATATGTAACCAACTTTTTAACATCAGTCAGAAGGCTAGCGATCTCTGGAGACTTTTCGATTATGGCAGGACCAAACGCACTGGAGAGAGTCACGTTTAGTATGTGCGCTGTGCAGTTTAGCCTCGTGTATTCTCGTAAGGCACTGATCATGTTGGCTCCA
>NW_024586671.1:0-4156 GCF_018398535.1 Haplochromis burtoni
GTTATACTGTTTTATCCACTGGAGGGAGCCCCACACCACAACTCGGTGAAATCATATTTGATATGTATTCTCTATCAGTCATTCTTTATCTTTAAAGACACCATAACCTCACAGACTCCAGGGGCAATCTGTACCAAATAGCTAAACAGTGAACCCAGATTTATAATAACAACAACAACAACAACAATAATGATGATAATAATAATAAATTATACAATGTCTACCCAGCATAACACAAACTACTACAAACTACACCTGTCATAACATCAAAAATAATAAAGACCAGATGAAACTAACTTTAACCCTTCTCTTTATCATTCATGGTTCATATGAAGATATTTTACTTTCAGTTTCGTTGATAACCCTAAAGGCTGCGTTTACCCCAGATTTAAGTGACGTTTACTGTCAGAGTAAATTCTTATTGGCTCAGATGGAGCCCAGTGGGGACGTACCTCCTGGCTCTCGTCGTTTTCTCCTATTTTAGCTTTGATACTCGAGCTGGAAGCACAGAGCCGCTTTTTCTAGACAAGCGAACACACAAAGTCTGTTAAAGGTTTGGATGTTTATGGTCACAATGAAGGTCTTCATCTTCCTTCTTCTCCTGGGGATACAGGGAGCAGCGGCAGGTCAGTTTGATTTGAATGTTTTTGTGTTTTTCATATGTCAGATTTATGTAATTTCAAATACAAATGGACAGATTGTTTGTTCCCCAGAGACTTCCTGTACGCTAAACATTTAGTTATGATAGATCCTTGTAGATAATTTCAATGTTAAGAAACAATCGATCATTTTATACATGTAATTAAATCGTCTGTTTCTCTCTCACCTCCCTAATAATGAACATCAAAGTTTAGATTAAAAGTTACGTTTAGCTAATAAAAGTAAATAAATAAGGCAAATATTAAAACAAGGCGATTTCTGTCCAAAACTATTTGATGATTTCCGTCTTTAAATCGTTCATGACGCGTTTTTAAAGGTTGAGACTCTGCTGTGTTTCCAAACAGTCCAACGAATAAAAGATGAGTGAGGAGGCTCGTTGATAATCTGGTGACAATAATCAACACTGTTCTTTAAAAACGGAGAACCATTTTAATTTTCATGAGGAATCAAAAATATTTTCACAAAACAGCTGATTATTAAAGTTCACTAAAGTGTATCTAGCACAAAGTATCTGTTAAAATTTAAGAGTTTAATTATTTAATTATTTGTTCAGTATACGCTGTGTATGTAGAGCCACATGTCATTTGATGGAATTCATTAAAAGGTAAAAGACTGCTGCTTTAGACTGTATTCAGTATTATTCACCAGCGTTATGGATGTGAATACTTTCTGTTTGAAGGACATGCGCACACATGATGTAACTAACGAATTACGCCCGGATGTAAGTTCACTGTTTTTCTGATGTTATTGATTCAGTAACAGCTCCATGATGTGACTTTTGTTGTGATTTGGCGTCATACAAATAAAATGAAATAGAATTCAGATGAACTAAACTAAGTCATTATTGCTTTATAATATCGTGGAGTTACCAGCAAGAGTTAATTTTGGTATCACTGCTGAATGATCAATAAGAAGCTGCAGGTGAGAAACCCCTGAAAGGTTTTGCAACACACTCGCTCCTCCACAAGGGGGCGCTAATGAGAAGCGTTTTAAACTACTATGTGCATTGTTTAGTAACACAAACAAACAAATCCATGTACTTTTGATAACTGAGAACTCTCCTGCAAACCTGATTATAGAGTGAAAGATAAAATCAAAAATGCTTAAGATAATATTCCCCCAACAATATTTACTTAACATTCGTTTTTTATTGATAATATTATTGATCAAACATATTGGAAAGTTTCTGTAACAATTTTGAATGTGCATTAATTGACAAAACTCTATGAAAATAATATAAACAAAGAAGAAGCATGGGTATTAATGTTTAGAAAACCCATTACAGAAATTATGAAAAAAAAAGTCTGGACAGTCACATCAAAACAATGAAATGAACTCATATAATTTATAATATAAAAAACGGAAACAAAAAAGAAAACAATTCACTTTAGAAGTCCTGCTGCTTGATTCAGAAAAAGGAAAGAAGAAACCTTACGGTTCATACAGCGGCTAACAAGCAAAACAGATTAAAAATAATGTGTACATTCTTTAACACTGAAAATAAAAATATAGTCAAATTAAAGTTATAAAGAGTTCAAACCATTAATCATGAAAACTGAATTAAACTAAGCTGAAGGATAAAAACACCAGTTTTAAAACTTTAAAGCTTTCTGTGAAAATCAGGTTCAAACTAGAATCTGTTGCAAAACACAAAATTACAGTTTTGAAGAAAAGATGATCAGAAAATGACATTAACCACTGAATATCTATTCATAAATCTATTTTGTGTTTATTGAAGGGACAGCAGGATTATTACAGGATGTCTTTAACGTGCTGTAGTTTTTCTTATTGTGTTATTTAAAAACTAAAATAATTTATAAGTCTGTGTTCCTGAGATCTCACAACATTAACTGTTTCTCACAGTGACCCACTCGCTGAAGTATTTCTACACTGCGTCCTCTCAAGTCCCAAACTTCCCAGAGTTTGTGATTGTTGGGATGGTTGATGATGTTCACATTGAATATTATGACAGCGACACGGAGAAAATGGTGCCCAAACAGGACTGGGTGAACGGTGCAGTAGATCCACAGTTCTGGGAGCGAAACGCTGGGATCGCTGTGGGTGCCCAGCAGGTGTACAAAGCCAACATTGAGATTTTAAAGCCTCGCTTCAACCAAACTGGAGGTTTGTTCATGTTTCATTTTTACTGATATTTGTTGTTAATGTTTTCAGTGTGTTTTGTTTACAGTAGTAAACAGGTTTGCACACATTAAATGTTTCATTCAGATTACAGATTAAAATTATTAACATAATAATTCATAATAAATGTAGAACTACAGTCTGGGAAACTTTCATTTAATTCAAACAGCTTTAAGGATCATGTTTGTATGAACTGATATAAACTGTCAGTTAACTGATTAGTTGATCAAAATATTAAAATAATAAAGTAAAAATTAATTATATTTGAAGTTTTCTGTTTATATTTAGGATTTTTTGTCTCTGAAACTTTGATGGTTGTTTTTGCTACAATCTCTCAATGAACTGATTAATCAGAAAATAATGCAAGATCCTGCAAGATCTAAATAATCAGAGATTTATTCGTTTTACAATTATTGTGAACTAATATTTGACTTTTAATAAAAACAGTCCTGGACTGAAACTCTCCTTCAGTGGAAGCTTCTAGAAAAACCTCGGGACAGTCTGGTCTGTAGTTTCTCACAGTTAGACGATTCTGTTAGAACGATAAGAGGCTGCAGAGTTTCAGAGGATGGAAACTTAAACCCAGGATCAGGATCTGAGTCTGCTGCTCAGGATCCATCTTACTGTGTTTGTCTGTTCCTGCAGCTCACAGGAAGTCGCTCCGTGTCTCAGTTCAGACGACCCTCACAAATAATCACATGTTGTAATAAATTATAAAAAAGGAAATATGTCAGACACATAATTTATCATCCAGAGCAGATGGTAAATGTGCTGGGACGTCACAGTTTTTACATTTGCCTCAGATAATATTTTCAGATTCCATTAAACACAAACTGATGTTATATTTAATATAAAAAAGGAAAAAAGTGAAAGTAGAGACGGCTCAGTGAACATGCCCTCTTTATGAATCATCTTAATGAACATTCATGTGAGAGTAACACTCGTAACACTTTAATGTGCTGAAGATCACGGTCACTTATATTTAAGTTATTTATGAGGAAATTCATTGTTTTCTGAGATGATTTTATAAACCAGCAAACATCCTCATTAATAACTAAATATATTTAACTAAATGCATCAAACATTGTGAAATTAAGCAGACATTCAGGGGGCCTAATAGCACAAGAGTTTAGTGAGAATTAGACCAAAAATAAGAAGCACAAACCAACAGACAGACGACACAAGCTGAGATCTGACATGAAAATCAGATTTATTTATTTTTAAAACTTCACACTGATTTTTGTCTCATTTTTAAATGACATTAAGTTTGACTTTCAGTTTATGTTGAATATTTTTGGTCCCAGATTTATTTAATTTTTTACTAATAGACAACAGCCTGAAAATATAATGGGGAAAT
>NW_024586672.1:0-1803 GCF_018398535.1 Haplochromis burtoni
TATACGTGTGAACAATGTGCTAAGTAGAAGATGACAATGCCAGAATAATGTTGTCTCTACCAGTGTGGAAAAATTGGTTTATATATTCAATAATAAAAATCTTTTACAAGACTTGCAGTGCTGTGTAAAAGCTTTGAGTCATATTTGTTTATATTTTGCTTTCAAAGAGCCAGACTTTCTAAAAAAAAAAATTTAATGTCCTTGAGCAATAATTCTGAAGGTTTTGTGATAGTGTTTTATAGTCCCCACACACCCTTTTAAGCTGCTTAACATTGACCTGATAATCCTTCAAGCATAAAAAAAACACGCAACTCAAGGAAAGAATCAGTGTTGTGCATACAAATGACAGACAACTTGGCAAAGAAGGCTTTTAAAACTGTAGCTTTAGGCACTCTGTTGCTTGCAGTAACAACATATGTTAGTACCCAGGACAGGTTACACCAAAAAGCTTCTGTTCAGTGAAGATTAATGGGGAAAAAAAAACAAACAATCTTTGTTTCACATGAATTAATCAGCTCATGACAAACAAAGCAATACCCAGTTGTTCCGCAATCTCAACAGCAGGCTGAGAACAATTTCACTGCACTGTAACAGGTTAAAAGCGCAATAAGTGAAGAGAACAAACTTTGTTCTTGATTTTTACACCTAATTAGTTTCACTGCAGCCCGTGAGAAGCAAACACATCAATGCATAAACATAAAAAAGGACAAAAAAGTCTAGTCCACCTTAAGGGGAACACACAACTCTTTTTTATCTGTACTGGCTCACTTACCAGGATGGGCGAGACAAATGAGTAAATCCCCCCCAAAAAAAACGAATCACAAAAGAAACAGCAAAACCTCCACAGCAAGAGCAGCAAGGGGCTCAAAACAGGGTTGAAACTCAGCTTCTGTTGGAGCTCGAACCATGAAGGAGCATCACAGACTAAGACATTAGAACTGGTAATAAATATGAATAAATAAGAATAAAAATAAACACATGCTGTATGTGTAGTGCATGAAGTGACTGTATTCTCTTATTTATTGTTTTCTTGTGTTTGATTAAACTCCAAATGTTCTATTCTTTGACTTATGATTTTGATTTTCTAAGCTTTAAAAAGAAACTGTCTGCATCATTGTGTGGTTTTCTTTTTTTGTGATTATCACAGCGTCAGTTCTTTAACCTGTTTGTTAGACGATCCTCTCCCTCCTGTTTTGTGTGATTCTAATGTCCTTTTAGGGGATTCTTCTGTCTTTTTTCAGCCAATGAAGGCTCGCGTTATGTTTCTTAACAGATCTGTCTTGCATTTAAGTCCTCTCTACTGTGACAGGTTTGTATGGCTGTACTTGCCAAACATGTCCTGCCTCTTCAGAAACTCCTGTTCCTGGAAAAACCACTGTTGACTCCGCCCACTTCGGTGGTGCATAAATTTCCTTGTTCACATGTTTTCTAGTTCCTCGATGGGTGTAACCAGCATGTCTGTGGTGAGCAACTACTTTCCTTGTTTCTGACAGTTAGACACTGCAAGGTGAAATGGCACAGCAAGAAAGGTTCTGCTGTTCAATCTGTCTGGATTTACTGAAGAATCCGGTGACTATTCCCTGTGGACACAACTACTGCATGAACTGTATTAAAACCCACTGGGATGAAGAGGATCAGAAGGAAAACTGTAGGTGCCCTCAGTGCAGACACCCCTTCACACCGAGACCTGCACTGGTGAAAAACACCATGTTAGCAGATTTAGTGGAGGAGCTGAAGAAGACTGGACTCCAAGCTGCTCCTGCTGATCACTGCTATGCTGGACCTGAAGATGTGGCCTGTGAT
>NW_024586672.1:3147-4155 GCF_018398535.1 Haplochromis burtoni
CAGGTATTTTGTCCTTCTACAGCGTCTCTGAAACCATGACTCTCCTCCACAGAGTCCAGACCACATTCACTCAGCCGCTCTATGCTGGACTCTGGCTTTACTCTGGTGTAATAAGCGCTAAATTCTGTAAATTATAATAGAATTTCATATTCATATAAATGTGCATTTAATGTTTTGTCCATCATTGTTGCGCCATTTCTGTTCTGCACAGAGATCAGCTGTCAGTCAACATTGTGGGTGGTACCTCAAAATTTCCAGTTGTTCTCCTGATGTTTTGCAGTTTATTCTCTGGAGATTATTCCTTTGTCTGTTTAGCCATGGAGGCTATCATCCCTCATAATGTTTTTAATTTGTAAAATTTTTTTTTACATGAAAATGGAAACATCTCTGTGCTCCAAATGTGTAAATGAATATTTGTATTGATGTATTTTTATCTTGTTGTTTCTATTCCACTTTCAAGAACAGAGACATGGGCAGACCCCCTTTTAAGAAATGTTCACACAGTTTTTTGTATCAGTATATAAAGAAAGGATAGAGAATTATATTTATGTTTAGCACACCAAATACTTATGATTTTGTTGTCTAAGCTGACAAACAAATTGAAGGTTTTAATAATTAAAAGAATGTCACAGTCCTTTGTCTTGATTCTAGGATCTCCCACAAAAAAATAAAGTTTAAGAGTGAACTGAAACCGTTTCATAATCAGGGAATACGATTTATATGAGATTATTTTCATATGAGAAAATGAACAGATTTTGTTCCTGCACATTTTTGTCCATGGATGTACTTTGCATGACACAAAAAATAATAATGTAATCATGTGACATCCGTGAACTATTTATTGCATGAAAAATATTTAGTTTTTTTGTGTTGGTTTGAATAAATTCTTAATAATTTAAATATTTAAACTGGCATTAAAATGATTGAAATCCTGAAAATAATTCAATGTTAGATCATTTTGGAAAAGGGGTCAAGCTGATTAGGTCATTTATGAAAAAAAAGCTAAAA
>NW_024586673.1:0-4153 GCF_018398535.1 Haplochromis burtoni
ACTTTAATTCCAAAACCCAACAAAGACAAACTACTTCTGGATAATTGGAGACCCATAACCCTTCTGTGTAATGATTATAAATTACTGGCTCATGTATATGCCAACCGCTTAAATGATTGTTTAACACATTTAGTGGATGAATGTCAGTCGGCGTTTATAAAAGGAAGACATATACACAATCACATTAGATTGATTTTTGATATGCTTGATTATCGCCAGTATATAAAGACAGAAAGCTTAGTGTTGTTTTTGGACTTTTATAAGGCTTTTGACACGGTTGAACATCCCTTCCTGCTTAAAGCCTTGAATTTCCTGGGTTTTGGGGAAAACTTTTGTAATGTGATCAAAATGTTTTACAGTAACGTTTCTAGCTCTGTCTCGCTTAACCCTGGAATGACACCTAGGTTTGATGTGCAGAGAGGTATCCGTCAGGGATGCCCTATTTCCCCCAAATTGTTCATATTAACCACTCAACTGCTGGCACTTATCATCCAAAAAGACCCTGATTTATATGGTATTAACATTTTTGACAAGGAATTCAAAATAAGCCAGTTTGCTGACGATACTGCACTGTTTTTAAGAGATAAATCCATGGTAGCTAAAGCGCTTAACACTATCTCATTATTCTCCCAGGCGTCAGGACTGTGTCTGAATATTAACAAATGTGAATTGTTACCTATTCACACGTGTTCTGATTCTAATATAGCTTCTATAAGAGTTGAATTGGAAGTTAAATATTTAGGTATAGTGATTTCTAAAAATATGTCCCGAAGAGAAGACAACAACATCTGCAATCGTATCGTCGACATGAAGAAATCCCTTAGTCGTTGGTTGACCAGGGATATCACTATATTTGGCAGAGTCATCCTTTCCAAAGCTGAAGGTATCTCTAAATTAATTTACCCATGTCATTTATATTTCTCCCCAAAATATTAGGAAAGCCAACTCAATTATTTTTCAATTCCTATGGAAAAACAAAACCCACTATATTAAGAGATCACAGTTGGTTAAAGACTATGAGAAGGGTGGTGTCAGAGCCTTAGACTTTGAATCAATGATCGGAACTTTTAAGATCAACTGGCTCAGAGCTTGCTTATCTCAGTCTGATTCCATGTGGTTTCATATACCCAGATCTTTATTTAAGGAACTAGGAGGAATTGATTTTCTATTAAAATGTGACTTTGAGACTAGTAAAATACCTGTTACACTCTCTAATTTTCACAAACAGATTCTTCATTTTTGGAAAATGATGTTTACACACAACTTTTCTCCTCACATGTCGACCCTATGGAACAATAGAGTGATAACTGCTAACAAAAAGACATTATTTATCAGGAACTGGTTTGAGAGTGGTATCTTGTTTGTAACTGACTTGCTGGATTTGAGTGGTGCTCTATTGGATTACGTGTCTTTCTCAAAGAGACACGACTTTAATTGTCCATTAAAAGAATACAGAAAAGTTTGCTGTGCTATCCCTTTGGCCCTAAGGCAGCTGATACGCAACACAATGCTACACTCTGAGGTCAATCCAGCGCTGCCAAACTTAAAAATTGGTAACTGCATCCTAAATGATAGTAAATGTAAAAATAAATTTATCAGTGTGAATTTCAAATCTATTCTTTTCCAGGGGTTTAACTCAGGTAGATATTTGCAGGCCCTTCATGGGGGTTCTCAAAATTCATTCAGTGGCCTGTCTCCCCAAAAGTAAAAGAAACTCATTTCAAGATAATTAATAATATATATCCTGTGTCTGAATTTTTAAAGAGGAGGTTTAAATTTGAGGTTAATCAGTGTGCATTTTGTGATTCAGCCTGTGAAACATTACACCATTTGTTTTTCTCATGTCCTGTATCAGCTGCCTTTTGGTTAGAACTACACAGTTGGTTATCCCTCAAGATCAACGATATTCCCCAGTTTAATATTTCTGATATTATTTTCTATATGGCTAAACAACATCCATCTGTCTCTACTGTGATTAACATTGTCATCCTGTTAGGTAAATACCATATACATTGTTGTAAATGGAGGAATAGAAAACCATCCTTTACATGGTTCATCAATGACTTTAAACATTATTTCATGTCACTTAAAAAACTGAAGTCAAGCAGATTTGCCACAATCTATGATGACATTTCCCATTTGCTACTGTTTTGATTATTACCTTTATTGTGTATCAACCTGTGCTCTTTTTTTAATTCTTCCCCGTTAATACTGTGGATTTTTTGTCTAGCCCCCTCCCCCCATATCCTTGCTGTTAGTTTTGTTGTATTGACTGTGTTTTTTTTTTTATCCTCCACGAGAGTTCATTTGCACTATAATGTGTTATGTTGTTTGTGACTGTATTGTTTCAATTGTTAATAAAAAAAAAAAAAAAACAAAACGCTTCGACCGGAAGTAGAGCCTTTCACCGCCAATGCATGCATTCTGGGATATGTTGGGCCACGAAGTCTACACCGCCACATCCTTAGTAAAATTCAGGGACATGAAGGACGCATTTGAGGGCCGCATTTCGAGCAGCCTTTGAATTGGGACAGCCTTCGTCGCGTCGCTGTGACGTAATCGGCCTTTAAATGCGGCTTTTGAGGCTGCAGACCCTGAATTGGGATACAGCCTCTGTTAGCCATCGGGGCGGATGGGTGAGTTTTTTATGCTGGGTGAGTGCTGAGTTTTGTATATGTGTGCATGAGGATGGGAATGCACGTTTGGGTCTGTATGTACCTGTTTGTCTGTGTCTACATGTCAGGTCGGGTCTCACTCTCCACCTCTCTGGGAGCATCTCAGGTCCTCCAAAGTATAGAGGCATATCTCCCCTCACCACACTCCCTGCCGGTGGCTGATGCCCTCAGGCGCCGGTGCATTGGTGGTTCTTGGTGTCCGGGGCTCGGCGCTCAGGTATGTATAGGCTCAATCCCGGTGGCTGCTTGGCGGGGCCTGGCGCCCGTGGCTCCCTCTGGCTTCTGCTCCGTGCCTGCTGGGTGATCCCTCATCTGGGGCTCTCCTCAGCTCTTCCCATGAGGGTGGCACAGTTGCCCTCACGTCCTCCTTGGGTTCTCCTCCATGCCTGCTTCATGCCCTGGGGGACAGGGCTATGGCTCCCACACCCTCTAGCAGATCGTTACATGGAGAAACCTTTTGAATACAAACGCGCTCCTCCACACGGGTGTTCACTGTTCAAAGACACAAACTACACCTTTCTTGGCTGCTACCTCAAAGCACATTGTGCGCTGTTGGTCCTCGATCACCTGTTTTTCTCTCAACAGGTGATTGAGGAGATTTTTTTCTTTTTAAGTGCCCTTTCTCACTGTCCCTCTTCCCCTCTGCTTTTCATCTTTCTTTCTCCCTTTCCTATCACCCAGCCACGTCTGTTCCGTCTGTAACAACAAAGGTCGATCAAATGGACCAAAACAGCAAGGCCGTGATGATCCACTTGGTAAAGTAAATCCACTGGGCATCTTTGTTGGCCTTCAGACAACAATTCTGATGGCTAAAGAACCAAACAGGACAGGCACAGAAACCCCCCCCCAAAACAAAATAAAGAAATTCTGAATTTAAACAAAACAAAGCTGATGATATACACAAGTACATGAAGCTTCTAGCTACAGCTCATTTAAAAACCTTTCCCAGTTTAAAACACAACATGTGAATACGCACACAGAATCAATCAATAATGGCAACATGAGCTACTAGCACAGAGGGACACAAACTTGTCAGATTAACAGAAGATCCTGTTCAGTGATCACAGATTTGCCTTTAAGCCACAATTCAGCTTTTGCATAACATGTTTAAAACATAGAAAAGGCTGAAGAGTAACAAAGGCTATATTATATTACACAGAGAAACAAAATGGTGAGCAAATCCAGAATATATTTTCAGTGAATACAGTACTGTTCAGCTGGGATAGGCTCCAGCTTCCATCATTATCAAATGTTAGAAATCATTTTTTCTCAGTCTGTTTATTGTTTCAGTTGAAGTCATTTCAATCTTTTTCTCTGCAGCGTCATCCACAGCAGAGCCAAGATGCACTGATAAAGTCTTCATCACTTCAACAGCACAAGTCTAAACTGTAAAGAGTGATTCATTCCTCTTTGAGGGTTCACATCACGCAGGACCTGTCATGGTCCTGTCACATCAACACCGTGGTGAAAAAGGCCCG
>NW_024586674.1:0-1365 GCF_018398535.1 Haplochromis burtoni
GTGTCACTTGTCCGTCGTACTCCAGGCTCCTGCAGCAGCCAATGGTGTGCGCAGTCTGACAGGCTCGGATCCGGATGAAGGTGGGGCGGGCATATGTCCGGGCCAGCCAATCCCCCGTGAGTCCTGGAGCACCGTGAATTCCATGGAGGAAGGCGGGACCACCTGAGGCCAGCGGCCGTAACAACAAGCACAACTGACATTCACACACATTTATACTCCGATGAATGCATCGGAGAGCAATTTCGGGTTAGTATCTTGCCCAAGGATATTTGGCATGCAGAATAGGGGAAGCCGGGAATCGAACCACCAATCAGTAGATGACCTGCTCTACCACCTGAGCTACAGCCACCCTCTACCACATTCCTTGAGAAGAAAACTGTGGAAACTTGCGTGTAATACATACCTGCCTGTCCACCTTCCACCACCTTGAGGAACTCTTGTCAGTCTAATCCTACATTGCTGCTTTTCTCTGGAAAGTATCAAGTAACTACTAAAAAAGATTAAGTTATTTAAACTAAGGAGCTTGCAAAGAAAAGCGTCTGGACTTCTTTAAGTTGCTTGAAGACGTTTCACCTCTCATCCGAGAAGCTTCTTCTTCAAGCAACTTAAAGAAGTCCAGACGCTTTTCTTTGCAAGCTCCTTTGACTACGATGACCTGGATGACTGAGAACCTTCACAGACTTATTTAAACTAACCTCTGCTCCAGCTTACCACATTCACCACTTCTGACAGACCAACCACTTGAACTGAATCTTGTAAACCCCAGTGTTTCCTTGGGCTCAAGTCTTTGCTGCTTTGAGTTTTTATTTTTATTTTTTTTTAAAAAACCCAAACTTTTTAATAAAACTTGTTGAGTAGCACTCTGTTGGTTGTTGGGCTGTGCATTCTGAGTCCAAAAGTTGATTACCAGTAATAACTTTGACAGTAGTGTGTCTGAAAGACAGAAAGCAGAACTGCAATGACATTGAAAGAAACAGCAACAGGGAAACGTAATCTGATACTGTGGTAAGTATAAGTAATATTGTACATATTATTTATTAATGAAATTTACGCAACATCAGTCTTACTGTTACTGTTTTTAACTTTCAATTTCTTGTTTAGAAAATAGAAACATTAATCTACTTTATTCCTTCAGCCAATTAACACAAAGCCAAATAATGAACATTATTACTAAGTGAATAGAAATGTTTACAGCACATTCATAGGTGCAAGACGTGTTGTGGAGATCGTGGTCAGAAAAGAAGGTGGTACTGTTAACAGGAACTTCTTGTAAAAGCATCTATCTAATATTCACACTCATACTTTTGTGTTATTTCCTCTTTTTACATCGCTTCCTGAACAGTTCTTAAAAAACCTCACATATGT
>NW_024586674.1:3019-4151 GCF_018398535.1 Haplochromis burtoni
TAATGTATTTAGTAATAAATACAGTTATCTAGATCTGTTATTTATTCTCTCTAAGAGTAAAACTACATTTAGTCAGTCACAATTGACAGTTCCTTTCCACTTTACAGTTTTCAATTTCAGAGTTTCACTTACTATATATATTATCTTGTATTTCCCCCAAGTTATGATATTCGTTTTGTGAACACACAACCAGTAAAACAGAATTATTAAAAAAACAAAATTATTATTACCCATCAGGAAAGGGGCAGGAGCTCAAGCCGCCCCTCGCATGTGCCTGGTGTAGCTCAGAAGGTAAAGCAGGTTATCTACCATTTGGAAGGTTGGCATGCAGACTGGAGCCAATTTGCACACCAAATATCCTCGGGTAACGATATTTAGATGAGCTGTTATCCGATGAACAAAACACTTTCTCTGTTATTTTAGTTAGAAAACACTTAAACGTAAATTAGGTGAATGGATAAGACATGTTGTATAAAGCGGTTTAAGTTGAGTAGAATAGCGGTATGTAAGAACCAGGGCATTTATCATTTCCATGGGGACCAAACTCTAAATAAGACACAGAGAAAAAGAAGTATCAAAAAAGTCCACCATCTGGCTGGAGCATTTCTATGTGGTGTTTCTCTTCCCACCCACAGAAGGAGGGGTAGGTTTACTGGAGATATTAAATTGCCCACAGGACAGAATCACTGTCTGTGTCAGTGTACACTGCCTCTCACCCAGTGGCATTTGGGCTAGGCTCCAGCCCCGCTGGAAGATGATGAATGGGTAGTTTTTGACTGTTACGTCCCTCTGCAGCCTCTAATCTGCTCAGTGTGTTCAGCTGGTGCTAATTGGCCACACCTAGTCAGGTGTGGATAAAAGCATACCTGAGGCAAGTGTCCAGGGAGCTCACTAGTCTTTGCCTTGGTGGTACCAGCCATTTGAGCCAACCTGCTATGCCATTTTAAGATAAAGCCTCTTCATACTAACACTCTGTTATTCATCTCCGTTTTTATGTTGCGGCTTTTGAGCCGGGTCGTAACATTGACACTCAGTAAAAAGAAGTATAAAGTTGGTGAAGTGACTGTAAGTTGCATTGTTCAGTCAGTCAATATAAAGACAAAGAAAAATCATTTTTATTGGATACATCAGT
>NW_024586675.1:0-939 GCF_018398535.1 Haplochromis burtoni
CTATAATATATAGTTCTCGATCATCCCAGCAGGACCTGCTCCACCTCTGTAAACTCACAGCCTATGCAACATGCACGGCAATTTATGTAAGTTAGTGAGGGAGTGTAAGAAGTCATTCAGACTGAGGGAGAGGCCTCAGATGTTCATGTAATCTAACTACACATTCAGAGGCATGGTCAACTCAGAAATGAGCCCCACTCTGCCTGTAAACTTGCTCGATACAGAATAAGTAAACTGGAATAAAGACATTCTTGCCTTAGCTCGAGCTGGAAACATAGTAAATAGGCTTATAAAGCTCTACATCTCTACAAAATGCTATGGATCAAATTGAAGACGTGTCAGGACAAGTCTTCTAGCTGTGTCTTTATTTCAGGTAGTGGTGTTGAGGATCTTGTAGATACATAATTAACGAATGCAGAAAAGTACCATCAGATTTTTAATCCACCTTGTTTAAAGCTTCTGCTTGGCAACTTCATTTTTCAACTTGGCAATGATCTCAAACACACTACCAATGCAATGAAAGTAATACGGCTTTAAACGGGGTCTCTGGATCTTGTGTGAAGTCTTATGATGCTGTAGTTTTTAAAATGAGGTGTAGTTTGCAACAGGGCCCAACACAAATCTTTGCCAGCCTATCATTGTTATTATACCTAGAGAAAATGAGGGGGACAATTTGCAGTGAATGTAGTACATATAAGGATTTTATATTAAAGTGTAATGAATATGTGAATGCTCCAAAATAAGTACTTGGAGGGCTTAGCCGTGAGAGCTGGCAGAGTTGAGCCCACTTGGATGTTGGACTATGATGTTGTAATATGGGTGGGGTGCTCTTGATGCAGTTTGACACTGGCTGCCCTGGGTTTGTTAGATCATGATTGTTTGGATAGAGGGCGATCCTAGTGGGTCACAAAGTGAACAGGAGTTTTTTTGAGCTTTTTT
>NW_024586675.1:2449-4150 GCF_018398535.1 Haplochromis burtoni
GAAAAGCATGCAAACATTCAAATCCTGCTTATCAATCTTTGCTTCATATGCAATGTAAAAATGAAGTTTGCGTTGACAAGCACCTTGTGTACATTTTGTGGTTTGCCCATCTTTGTGTGTGTTGTAGGGGTTATGGCAGGCTTCAACATGAGCTCAGACCTTCAGCGACCTGAGCACAACATCCCCGTGGGAACTCTAGCAGCTGTCTTCACCTCGTACGACAACACCCCAAATCCACTAAAACATACACATATCTATACAGTGCTGTCAAACAGTATTTACCCTCTGCACAAGTCCTTGTTTTTTCCATATCTATCAAATTCACATTTAAATGTTTCAGATCATCAAACAAAGTTTAACATTAGGCAAAAATAACCCAGGTAAATATACATGCAGTTCAATCCTGCCCTGTGTGAAAAAGTAATTTCCCAATAAACCCAGTAGTTGGTTGTGTCATCCTTAGTTGCAATAACTGCAATCAAGCATTTGTGATAACTGGCAGAACTGCTGTGATTCAACAACATTGGAGGGTTTTTGGGGTACAAATGGATTGTATAAGGTTATGTCAAAGCATTTCAATTGGATATAAGTCAGAACTTTGGGTAGACCTCTCCACAACTTTCATTTTTGTCTTGTGAGACATTAAGAAGGTGGACTTGCTGGTATGTTTGGATCATTGTTTGGATCATTGTCCTGCTGCCTAACACAAGTGTGTGTGCGCTTTAGTGCACGAACTGATGGCCGGACATTCTCCTTCAGGATTTTCTGGTAGAGAGCACAATTCATGGAGTGATGAACTACAGAAGCCATCGAGGTCCTGAAACAACAAAGCAGCCCCAAACCATCACACTACCACCACCGTGTTTGGCTGTTTTGGCTGTTGTTCATGGGAAAGGTGACTCAAAATATTATACTTTTGTTTTCATCACTCCACAGAAAAATTTCTCCAAAGTCTTGGAGATCATGATTTTTGGCAAATGTGAGACAAGCCTTTGTGTTCTATTTGGCCAGCAGTGGTGTTCTTATTGTTGAATCATAAACACTGACCATGACTAGGCGAGTGAGGCCTGAAGTTTTTTAGATGTTGTTCTGGGTTGTTTTATGACCACCTGGATGAGTCGTTGATGAGATCTCAGAGTAATTGTAGTAGGTCCGCCTCTTCTGGGAAGATGCACCACTGTTCTCAGTTTTCTGCAGTTGTGGATAACGGCTCTCTCTGTGGTTCACCGGAGAACCACAGACAGTCTTAGAAAATGACTTTGAAACTCTTTCTGGATGAACAGATGTCGCCGACTTTGTTTCTCATTTGTTCTTGAGTTTCTTTAGCTCGTGGCATGATGTGCTGCTTTTTGAGATCTTTTAATCTAATTCATTTTGCCTATTGAATTTGATCTCAACTTTCCAAAAAATGTGGTTAATCACAGGTAATTCTTGATTTAAGAGGGGGGGAAATTATTTTTGCACACACAGCCAGGTAGGTTTGGCTTGCTTTTTCTTCTTAATAATTAAAATCATCATTTAAAAACTACAATTTGTATTTACTTTGATTATCTTTTTCTAATATTAAAACTTGTTTGATGATCTGAAACACTGAGATTTGATAAATGTGAAAAAGCAACAACTCAGGAAAGGGTGAGAAATACTCTTTAATGGCACTGTATACTTACATACAAAAACAATAGAAAAATTTACACACCACAG
>NW_024586676.1:0-1604 GCF_018398535.1 Haplochromis burtoni
TTTGGGGAAGACCATGCAAGAGAGTTGCAGTAGTCAATACGGGAGGTAACAAGACTATGGACAAGAATGGACGTAGACTGGGTGGAAAGAGAAGGATGTAATCTGTTTATATTGCGTAGATGGAAGTAGGCAGAACGGGTGAGATTATTGATGTGAGATTTATAGAAAAGTGAACTGTCTAGGATGAAACCAAGGCTCTTAACCTGAGGAGAAGGGAAAACCAGAAAATTAGTAAATAACTTACAAAAACCGCCTGAGGAATTTCCTGCATTTTTATGTAAATAGTTGTATATAATGTGGTTTGTAAAATGTGTAAATATGTTTTAGAAACGTGAAATTAAGTAATGAGAAAGAATCGCTAAACGTCTATGTGATTTTCATAGTGAAAAGTATAACCTTAACCTACTCTGATTTTATGTTTTTGGGTCAGTTATATTAATACAGTATGTCAGAAGAGGTTGTTGTATAAAGAATAATGACAAAGAAGGCAAGGAAAACTTTTTTTAAAGGGGAAATATAAAGGTAAAATGTAAAAGTAGTCGAAAACAGCCAATGATACCCTTGACTCCAGAGGGTTAGCGCCTCCTGTAAAAGATCAGTTTTCGCTGTAAACTACAGTGATGAAGTATTACACAAATTGTACTGTTATTTTTTCTTTTTCTGAAACAGTGCATTGCAATGACGCAGCCAAGAGATGAGTTTAAACCCAAAGATGAAGCTGATGCGCCCATGGCATCGTCCTCCTCAAAGATGATGAGCAGGTGACTAATTTTCTGCTGTTGTTATTATGGCAACAATAACACAACATAGTTGTTTGGATGTTGATAGTGAGGTTGGTAGACACAGTTCTTACAGTGCTGGTTAATGTAACGTGCATACATTGTGAGGACTGTGTGTGTCTTGAAAGTGTAAAGCCATTGAAATATGGGCTCTTCTTAACATGAACAATTACAAAATGCTTTCCAGTAGTTTGCTAAGGTTTTAAATCAACAGGTGACTTCCCCAAAAGTTGATTCTGTTCATCTGGACGTATCTTCTTCAGTGGGAGAAACCTTTCATCAGTCATCCAAGAGACTCTTCAGTCACTATCAACATCCAAACAACACTTGTGTGTTCTTGTTGGATGAGACTGAAGAAGTCATTTGGATGAATGACGAAATGTTTCTTCCACTGAAAACGCTACGTCCGTATGAACCGAATCAACTTTTTGGGATTTACTGACCTCGGTGATTGAGTATGCATCAAGATGATGCTAGGTGATTTTATTTGGATTTAACTCATACTTCAGCTCAAAGTAAATGAGGAGCGGTTATTCAGATGCTCTTTTGCTCAAAAAGTAATGTCACTGTATCAGAAAGCATGCTTAAACAATGGATGGGAAACCCTGAAATGTTGGCTCCTACTGGATGTATTCATGCCACAAGGGCTGCAGTGTCTCAAATGAGTTTCTGCATTACATGAAATCACTCAAAATTCGTGGTACAAACTTAATGAACTTTATTTTTTCAAGAGAACTGTATGCATGATGTAGTGTATTCATCAGAGACGAGACTGAAAAAATGTGCCTTTTGTAATGTTCACTTTTCTGCTTTGAAATTGATTTG
>NW_024586676.1:3020-4149 GCF_018398535.1 Haplochromis burtoni
TTAACAGAAACATTTCTTATAAGCAGGATATATCACTGGATTCATAGATTACCTTTCCTACTGCAAATGTACACAAGCATGAGAAGCAAATAAAGAAAACAAATAGAAAACAATAACGATCTCAGATTCACTTTGGTGTTGTCATGGCAACCCACACAAACACTTCAGCGTCAGCTACACTCCCACCAATTACCTTTGATTATTACAATTGAGAACGTAAATACACTTGCATTGCTCATTATATCAATGGTAATTCCCAAGCACCATGTTGTTGTTTTAAACCATTCTTGCATTGACATAAATAATATTCCTTTCTCAACAAATGAATTCAACAATATGAACAGTAGATTTTACATCTCCATAACATGTGCATGAAGTACAGCATAATGACAACTTCTATTTTAGAAGGGAAATCTAATCAATGAATGACATTTTCCCCATTTTAGCTGTTTCTCACCAGGACCACTAATTTCTGAATGGGTCTCTGAATAATTGAGGGTTGGACGAGGCGTTCGCCTCCCTTTCCTAACTTCCGATCACCAGTCTGGATTGTCACCTTCCGTACAAGTCCATCATCATCCTCATGTGCTTCAACAACCCTAGCGAGTTTCCATTCATTGCGAGGAACATCTTCCTCTTTGACAATCACAATGTCACCCACCTCCACATTACGTCTTGGTGTATGCCATCGCTGTCTCAGAGCAATATTGGCCAGGTATTCCTTTCTCCATCTGTGCCAAAATTGCTCAGTCAGATACTGGACCCTTCTCCACCGTTTCTTAGCATACAGGTCCTCCTTGACAAATTTACCTGGAGGTGGAAGTGGGACTGAGGATTTCATGGTGATCAAGTGGTTCGGTGTGAGTGGCTCCAAGCTTTTGGGGTCATTGATGTTATCAACAGTGAGTGGGCGGTTATTCACGATGCACATAGCTTCATAAAAGAATGTCCTCAATGAAGCATCATCCAACCTTCCCACACTGCAGGCAAGGACCGTGCTCAGTACGCTTCTCACTGTCCGGATTTGACGCTCCCATGCGCCTCCAGCATGACTAGACTGGGGCGTATTCATCTGGAAGTCGCACTGATTTTCTGCTAGGTATGCAGTCACTCTTTCCTTATCAAGTTC
>NW_024586677.1:0-1462 GCF_018398535.1 Haplochromis burtoni
ACGTCTCACTCTCCTGATCAGAGTCTGCAGTAAATCTGCCGCAGATGCGACAAATATTGGGAATAAATCCACAGGCGTTGTAGTCCTGCAGTTAAGGAGCTCTTCTCTGGTGTAAGAGTATCCAGAGGAGTGCCCAGACACAGAAGAAATGCACAAAAACAAGACAAAAGTAAGGCACTGAAGCACTGAAGGAGCCATATGAGTTGTTTCCGTCTGACTAAGTGGGTTGGTTTAAATGGACTCACTGTATTGGTGCATGGGTGTTCAGACAGAACATCACACTAAGATTAATAACATTAAAAAGGTCATAAAGATTATTAAAGAATTAAAGCAATCTGAGGATATTGTTTCCACTGTTCAGGCTCAGTTAGAGAATTTGTCTGTGTTGCTTAATGAGGCGACTCATCTGCAGGAAACCTTGCTTCCTTTGCTTCCTCAAGAAGAGCAAGAAAAACAAACTGCTTGGTTTGTAAGTGTGCGAGCACATAATACTGAGTTTATGGAAGAGATAAAGAAATGGCTTCATGTTGCAAAGGGAAACCCTCAGAGTGAAAAAATCAGGTGTCTGAGCTTGATTTGCCACATTTAAATCCACCTGGTGTTGATTCCTCTGATCCATTACCTGCTGGAAATGGTTCTGGTGTTTCTAGGCACACCGTTAGTAAAGGTGCTGCGATAGATGATGTTAATCCAAGTGATAGCATCTCTAATGTTGGAAACAAAAGTTGTAGGAAAAGCAAATCATCACTCAGTGGCTCAATGGTTTCATCTGCCTTGTCAGCACGCATAATGGCAGAAGCTGACATGGCTGCCCTTCTTGTTCGACAGATGTTGTTGAAAGAGAAGCATGCTTTGGAAGAACAAGAAATACAGCTTAAGAAAAGAAAGGAGCTGCTTGACTTAGAAACTGAAATAGCAGCCTCAGCAGCAAAGGTGAATGTTTTAAAAACTTCTGAAATGTCCCGAGTCTCAAGTGCTGTTAATGTTAAATCAGATGGAATGAATTCGTATTTAGAACGAGAGCAGGGGCGTTTAGGCGTTTTAAATCCTAATGCTCCGACGTTCAAACCTGTGTTACCAGAGCAACCATATCAGGGTGTTGATGCAGGTGATCATCAAGGTGATCATCAAGCGCAGGTATTGGATGTTAGGCCCAAGGTTAAAAATACTCTTTTCCTTGGAAAAGTCAGAGACGAAGTTACATCAAGTATTTCCAGGTGCAGTTTCAACTACTCAAATGATGTCGCAGTCTCACACACAATTAAAACCTCTCACACATACAGTGCAAGGTGGTGAGGGTCATGATCATCTAGTCACAGTTTTGAAGAAACAGAATGCAATTACAACTTTATTAGCTGAGCAGCAGTCTCTGTTTTTGTTACCAAGACGTGACATTCAGTTATTTGATGGCGATCCTTTGCAATATCAAACATTTATGAGAGCTTTTGAGCACATGGTGGAG
>NW_024586677.1:2861-4147 GCF_018398535.1 Haplochromis burtoni
GTAAAAACTATGCTGGGTTGGACGGTGAATGGTCCTCTCAGAGAGGATTGTAATACTGACATTTTTGATGTGAGTATTAATAGGATTTCCGTGGCAAGATTGGATGAACTGTGGGAACGTCAAATGAAGACTGACTTTCCAGAATGTATTCAGGATGAGCAGTTGGCTTTGTCTAGAGAAGACCAGCAGTTTATGAAGTCAGTGATGGATTCTGCTAAGTTGGTTGATGGTCATTACACCATTGGTTTACCTTTTAGGTGCAATCAGGTAAACATGCCAAATAATCGGAAGGCTGTAGAACAGCGAGCTCTGAGCCTTAAACGAAAGTTTATTAGGAATGGTTCATTTCACGACGATTACACCAGTTTTATGACTGAAATCATTTCTAAAGGGTATGCAGAGAAGGTGCCTGTTGAAGAATTCAATCGCTGTGATGAAGGATTGTGGTATATTCCACTCATGGGGTGTATCACCCACAGAAGAAGAAGTTGCAAGTTGTCTTTGATTGTGGTGCTTCTTTTCAGAGAGCGTCTCTGAATGGACAACTTCTGGAAGGCCCAGTTCTCACTAGCTTGCTAGTTGGGGTCATAACCAGATTCCGAAAAGAACATGTGGTGCTCATGGCAGACATTGAATCCATGTTTTATCAGGTCAGAGTACAAAGAGATGACTCAGATCTGTTAAGGTTTCTGTGGTGGCCAGACAGAGATCATAGTCAGGATCTGGTGGAATATAGAATGAAAGTACACCTCTTCGGAGCTACTTCATCCCCAAGTTATGCAAATTTCGCCTTGAGGAAATGTGCAGAGGACAACAGAGATCATTTTAGACTAGAGGTTGTCAACAATGTTTTACATAGTTTCTATGTGGATGATTGCCTTACCTCTGTTGGTTCTGAAGAGGAGGCAGTGCGGCTCTATCAGGAACTTGTTGCTCTTTGTGCTAAAGGAGGCTTTAAGCTCACAAAATGGGTTAGCAACAGAAGAGCAGTACTTGCTGCCATACCTCAACAGGAACGATCCAAGGAGGTTAAGGATTTGGATTTGGATAGTGATGTGTTACCGGTAGAGAGAGTACTGGGTGTACAGTGGTGTATCCAATCAGATGCATTTAAGTTTAAGATCACACTGAAAAACAAACCTCCCACAAGGAGAGGGATATTGTCCCTTGTGAGCTCGATCTACGATCCATTAGGGTTTTTGGCACCTGTGGTGCTGCCTGCTAAGTTGATCCTTCAGAAACTGTGCAGAAGTCATTGGGGTTGGGATGATGTGTTGCCAGTTACT
>NW_024586678.1:0-1154 GCF_018398535.1 Haplochromis burtoni
CTGCAATTTCAAGACATCAGTTCAATTCAGTTTTATTTATATACCACCAAATGACAGCGAGTCATATTGCAAAGGCCCTTCAATAATAGCAAGCACTTGGTGACAGTGCAAAGGAAAAAAAGACCTTTTTACAGGAGAAACCTGGCTCCATCTGCCACATCTGTTTGGTGGTGACAGAAAGTAAATAATATCACTCTCTCCAACTCTGACTCAGTTTTCTCATGAACTGGCAGCATATCTTCATAAAGTACTGAGCTAATGGTGTAGGGCTGATGGGAGGAGGTTCCCGCCCACCTTATGATTTTCTGTGCGTTAAGGATGTGGATGAACAGTATGACTGCAGATTCACTGAGAAAAACAGCAACTGAAGGCAACAGCACAGTACACCAAAGCTAGTTTAATAGTTGAAATAAAGAAGATGTTGATCTTATTCCTGATTCTGATTCATAATATTCATTTGGTTTCAGGTAATAGCGTAAAAGAGGGATATTTTTGGAATAACCGCTGCCTAAAGCGCGCACCTTCTTCTTATTGCTGTGTGTAAAGTATTTTATGGTGTTCTTTGCTGTTTCTTTCACAGGTGTCTCACTCAGTGACCAGGTCCACCAGACTCCAGCTGATATGTACAAAAACCCAAATGAGACAGCCACACTCAGATGTTTGCACACCATTTCCACCTATAACAGGATCCTCTGGTACAAGCAGTCACAGGGTGGACAGTTACAGCTGCTGGGATACATGTGGGGAAGCCGTCCCACTTTAGAGGCCAATGTGTCTGCAACCTTGGATGGTAGTGCAGATGAGAATAAAAACTGCACCTTAACAATTGAGAAACTCCAGCAGGACAGCAATGCAGTGTACTTCTGTGCAGCTAGTTTACACAGTGTTATCTATGGCTGCTTCTCAGCACAAAAACCTCACCACCACACATAATATCATCTGTGTATTACTGTTCCTGCATCTACTCAGCTTTTTATTTCAGAGGTTACAGCTGGAGTTCTTACTGTAGAGAGATCAATTCCTATATGGAGGTACAGACTTTTATTTTGAAACAGCTAATATGATTATACAGTTCTTCCTATTATGTTTTCCTTTTTCAAAAAATAATCTGTACATAATCTGTTATACAAATTTGCAGAATTGGAGAAGTAAAA
>NW_024586678.1:2601-4145 GCF_018398535.1 Haplochromis burtoni
GGAACAGACTATTAGCGATCAAACCTCTACCAACATGACGTTGATTATACAACTCTAAGCATATATGAGTAGATATTTCTAAGCATAAATGACAATCAACAATACGAGTGCGAGAGAGAGAGAGGGTGAGAGAAAAAAAAAAAACCACGGCTCGGGATAAGGAGCCGGCTCGCGTCGTTCACTTCAAAGATCCGGCTCTAAGAGCCGTTTCGTTTGCGACCGACACATCACTATTAGGCAGCATCATCAGAATGCATATCATGCATTTTCACTGCTTTGCAGATGACACAATCTTATCTATCCATGAAGCCAGATAACACAATTAGTTAAACAGCAGACCTGAGTGACCTGAGAACTTTCTGCATCTAAATTCAGATAGAACTGAGGTTGTTGTACTCAGACCTAAAAATCTTAGAAATATGGTATCTAACCAGATTCTTACTCTGGATGGCATTACCTTGGCCCCCAGTAACACTGTGAGGAACCTTGGAGTCCTTTATGACCAGGATATGCCCTTCAATACACATATTAAACAAATATGTAGGACTGTTAAATCCAGAATCAAATTTGAAATCATTCTCATCACATAAAAGGTCTTGAATAATCAGGCTCCATCTTATCTTAAAGGCCTTATAATACTATATCGCCCCAAGAGCACTTTGCTCTCAGACTGCAGGCTTACGTGTGGTTCCCAGGATATTTAAAAGTAGAATGGCAGACCCTTCAGCTTCCAGGGTTCTTGTATTGAACCAGCTCCCAATTTGGATTTGGAAGACAGACACTATCTCTACTTTTAAGATTTTATCTTAAAAATTTATTTCTGATAAAGCACATAGTTAAGGCTGGATCAGGTGACCTTGAATCTTCCCCAGCAGGCTTAGGCTGCTAGGGGCTTCAAATGATGCACCGAGCATTTCTCCTTCTCTCACCTTGTTTCACTCATGTTTTTATTCACCTCTACATGTAAACATTAGTTGTTAATAATCTCTGGGTCTCTTCCACAGCATGTCTTTGTCCTGTCTTCCTCCCCTTACCACCGACTGATCACAGAAGATGACAACCCCGCCCTGAGCCTGGCTCTGCAAAAGGTTTCTTCCTGTTAAAAGGGAGTTTTTCCTTCCCACTGTCGCTAAAGTGCTCGCTCATATGATTGTTAGGGTTTTTTCTGTATTATTGTAAGGTCTTTACCCTACAATATAAAGACCCTTGAGGCAACTGCTGTTGTGATTTGGCGCTGTATACAGTTGAGTTGAATTGAATCAGCTCAGGTATTAAGGTGTTAAACTTTATTGTTTAACACTTCATGATTACTTCATGATCAGTGTGAATACAGAAGAAGAGTTTGGACTGGAAGACCCACTGTGTTTGAGCATCAGACACAACTCAAAACTATGCTAGAGAGCAGTTCACTTTCCTTTAATCAGACTTTTCTGTGCATCAATTTATGAGGAATATATGCAGCTGAACACATCTCTGTGTATCACTCATGATGCACAGGCTTTGAATCACTTGTGGTTTCCTGTAAGGCAAACACCTGTTTCTGT
>NW_024586679.1:0-4143 GCF_018398535.1 Haplochromis burtoni
AACTGAATGTTGCAGTTGCTTTGCACACTGTTAATGAAGACTGTGTGCTGTTTTCTTTGTACCAGTTGCCAGAATAAAGAGGGAGCCCAGAGTAAGGGCAGGTCCAGCGTTGCAGTGCCGTCCTTTCTACATGGGCATATCACACCACTTGCACAATAGACTCACAGAACAGTAACAGCTACATTGGTGCCGTGACTCTGTGATTTGAGATCAACTTGATGCAGATCTCCAACCCAGGTTGCAGTGTATTGTGCTTAAAGATTCATCCTTTGCCCGTCTTGGACTGTTAATTACGTTGAGGTACTGGACTGTTTGTTCTTTGATTTGATGGGACTCTCTCCGGACTGCTTGTGCTGACACCTGTAACTCTGAATATTTATTATTGTCTACGTTTTGTTTTGTTATTTTTTTCTTGCTTTTCCTTTTCTCTGTTTATATACTAATATGGCAAGCACTTCCCATTCGGGTGGCGATACGAATACACCTAGTGAAAACACTCAATTCAGTGTTATTGTAAAATCTGACAGGGAGCCTGTCATTTTCAGGGGTGATGGTACAGATAAGTACACAGTGACTGAATGGGTTGAGCTGATGAAATCATACATCAGGAAGCAGAGTCTTGATGTGTCGTTGCAGACAGAGGAGGTGATGGGGAGGCTAATGGGGAAGGCCAGGGATGTAGTTAAGATAGGCTTGAGAAGTGATCCGGTGCTTATTACTTCCTGCGCCCCTGATGTCATATTCAACATGCTGATAAGGTACTTCAGCAGCACTTCCTCTTGCCTACCCCTGCAGGACTTCTACTCAACTCTGCCTTCTCACAGGGAGAATCCTGTTGATTACTGGATACGCCTCAACAAGGCTGCTGATATGGCTGAGGAAGGTTTGAAGCGTCAAGGCAGGCGAATGGAGGACATTGGTGGTGAGATCGCTAAAATGTTTGTGAAACACTGCCCAGATCCTGAGCTCGCATCTGTGTTTAAGTACAAGCAGATACATGAGTGGACATGCAAGGAGATTCAGGAGAGGATAGATGAGTATCGGCGCGAGAAGGTGTCTTCTGTGAGAGTGCGCGTGGTTGATGCCCATGCAGCAGCGCTAATTTGTGATGACACGTGTGTTGAGCTCTTGAATAACAATGACAGGAAGTCTTCTGGTGTTGACACGCTTCCTACCTCACCCCCATCTCCTGGGGTAGGACCCTCTGTCTCACCCTCTCCTCTCTTGTCCCAGACGCAGCAGATGTTTCTTGCTCCAAGCTGTCCCACAGTTCCTCCTCTATTGTCACAGGATGGGGAACGGAATCCGACAACCTCATCTCAGAATAGATGTCAGACTATTCCCCTGCATTACCAGAAGCAGTCTGCTCTCCCTGCTCTTGAGCAGCAGTTCCCCCACAGTCAGCAGCCCAGCGATAATGCTGTGCTTGGCGAGATGATGTGGATGCTCAGGGAGCTGTTGAATAAAGTGAAGGCTGGGGATGGACATTCCCCCTCACGGCGGGGTGGCAGACGAGTACAGAATCGGGCCCCTTCGTTCAATGGCAGGAGCTGTCAGGTCTGTAATAAGGAGGACCACACTACACAGTCCCATTGCCGCTTTGCCCGACTCTGTTTCACATGCTTTCAGCCCGGTCACACACGTCGCTCGTGTGCCAATGGGGCCTCTACGGGTGACAATGCCCAGGGAAACTAGACGACCTGTGCTTTGAGGGAGGCTGTACGGGTCATGAAGAACACTCCCACACACATGATGCAGCAGAGCTGTATGACAATGTAAAGGACTTAGACAAGTCTGAGAGAGTTATTTTTCAGGACACGCAGAGAATCAGCAGCAATGACAGCCTGTTCTACACTCCTGTTACAATCGGAGGCAAGGCATCCCTTGGTGCTATGTTGGATAGTGGTTCAATGGCCTGTTCTTTGAGTGAAGTAGCACTGCAGAGGCTTGCTGCTGCTGGTGCTATTGATTTGAGCAATCAGGGGGAACCCACTGTTGTTTTTGTTGGCTGTGGTGGTGTACGAGTGAAGCCTAAATCAGTGGTGGAGCTTGACATGGAAATGTATGGGTGTTGTTAAAATCTCCCAATTCTTTTAATCTTTGGGCTGAAGGAAGGACAATACTCGGTGTATAAATACTCAATCAACAATCATTTATTTCCATACAATTCAACACTTAAGAGCATAAGAACGCCCGGACGGGAGAGATGCTTGCAGAGGGTCACAGCATGTCTCAAAATGGTGACGGGTTACTCAGCTTCTTATACCCTCTAGTGGCCCCCACCTAGTCGTAAAAGCCTAAACATTCACATTCTTTCTCTGTTACGGAGCCTAAGTTATGACCTCGGCTCCCTGTCTTTCTGCTCTCTGTAAAGGTGGGGGTATGGAATGTGGTCTGTCTCTTCTATTATCGGCACAAGGTCCTCTGCACACAACATTCTCTTCATGATTCAGCAGTATGAAATGTCAAGAAACAGTGTAACACATTCACAGCAGATCAAGGGTACAGGGTAATGCACACCTGTCTAACAAATCCAAAAATGGTCACATTCTTTTAACCCAAAAATATAATGGAAACTAAGCTACATACACAGCACACAATCTAGACTAAAGGATATTATATGACCCACAGCAGTTAACATAATTCAACTACTTTAACTACAGATATAAGATAACATATGATAACAGAATAATCTCACAGTGTCATATCTTGGTTCCAACCTTTGTTGTTGAGAATCAACAAGATGACTTAATTGTTGGCTCAAATGTCATCAGACATTTAATCCGTCAGTTCAAGAAAGATGCAAGCTACAGGGAGGCAGTTTTGACGTCGGGTTCAGGGCATCAGGAACTTGAACAGTTCCTCTCTCTGCTTGCTGGCCTGGAACGCTGGTCTGGTACTGAGATACCAGACAAAGTGGGCACAGTCAGGTGCAACAGGGCTGTCACCCTGCCAGATAACAGTGAGTTTCTTGTATGGGGGAAACTTCCTAAAGATGTTAAGATATCTCCCGGCTCTACTGTAGTTACTGAGCCAACCACCTCTCGCTCTGCACCCAGGGGCATCATGGTTGCTAGAGTGGTGACTCCTCTCTGGGGAGACTGGTGGGTCCCACTCAAGCTCCTTAACGTCACAGACAACCCTGTTATTCTGCAGAGGAATGCCAAGCTTGCTGATGTCTACACCTGCCTTGAATTGGAGGATATGGAGGTTCCAGAGCTCAGTCAACAGTCTACTTGTACAGAGCCCACTGGGACATCTGTACCCACAGTGGATGTTGGTACTGTACAGGAGAGGCTCGACCGTGTTGGCCTGGGTGACCTGGACCTGAAATCCTGTGATGTGTCATCGGACTGGCAAGAAAAGTTGGCTGACCTTGTGGTCAATTATCAAGATGTCCTTTCTCGCCATCATCTGGACTGTGGTGAGGCTAAGGGCTTTGTGCACAGGATTCGACTGACAGATGACAGGCCATTTCGTCTCCCCTACAGGCGTGTGCCTCCTGCCGAATACCACAAGCTCCGCCAGGTTCTTAATGAGATGGAGGAGAGAGACATAATCAGGAAGTCTACTAGAGAGTAGAGAGAAATGAGAAATGGTGATTTGCGAGTGTGCACCGATTTTCGATGGCTCAACAGGCGGACGCTAAAGGACGCTCATGCGTTTTTTAGCACGATGGACTTAACTTCTGGCTTCTATAACATGCCGCTAAATGAGGAGGATCGCAAATACTCTGCAATCACAACACCCATGGGTTTGTACGAGTATAACCGCCGCCCTCAGGGTTTGTGCAACAGCCCAGCCAGCTTCATGAGAATGATGACCTGCATTTTTGGCGATCAAAATTTCCTCAGCCTGCTGTGCTACCTTGATGATCTGTTGGTCTTTGCACCATCTGAGCAGTTGGCTTTGGAGAGATTGGAAATGGTTTTCAGCCGACTTCGCCAACACAACCTGAAATTGGCCCCAAAGAAGTGCTGGCTTCTCAGGAGGTCGGTTAAATTCCTCGGGCACATCATTAATGATTAATTAATGACTCCTCCTTGAATCGCTACCTTATCGTGGTGGAGGGGTTTGTGTGTCCCAGGGATCCCAGGGGCTATGTTGTCTGGGGGCTTTTGCCCCCTGGTAGGGTCTCCCATG
>NW_024586680.1:0-4142 GCF_018398535.1 Haplochromis burtoni
AGAGAGAGATTTACTGGGCATAAGCAGCTATAATGTTAACAGCTGGCACTGAGGAAACCTACACCAGCATGGGTGTTTATGTTTTTCATTGCAAAAGAACTGTCTGAATGGTTAACTGAAGTTAACTTGGATAAATTATAGTTAAGGAGTTTCACAGATAACGCCTACGTGAGCGACTGTTCACCTGAAATCAGCAGGCTATTACTGAAATACACGTGCTATATCATAAACTATGATATAAATAGGGAGGTCCTATTAACATGTTTAGTTTTAAAGGACACCTTCCTGCCTTTAGTCTCCTTCATGAGCAGTATTAGTTTTCTTCTAACATCCAGAAGTCTGCACGATGTGTTTCATAGTTTGTAACAAGCCTTTGACAGGTAAACATAACATGACCGAAAAAGCAAAAAAAAAAAAGAGAGAGAGAGTGTTGACATAAGAAGAGAAAATGCTCTCAATTATGGAGACAGGCAAATGGTTCATTTATGTTTGATGTGTGTTTATTCCTCCCTAAATATCGTCGGTGAAGTTTGCCATGCACGTCAGATTTTCCTGCGCATTTTTATACCTCTGCCAACAGAGAGAGAGAAAAAAATCACATTCTAACAGACAGCTGGTGCTTAGAATACAGTTGAATAACTATTAAAAAACAGATGATATTTAGATGATAGTTCAGTCTAACACATGTGCCAGTGAACCATTAAACGTCTGTGAAACTATGCAGTTATGAAACGTAACTTTAACCTCAGCCAAACCGATTTGCTCAGTTGTAAATAAAACAGCGAAGTAAACGTGACCCGACAGACAGAACCTGAGTGAATGAAGTCCAGCGTTTAACCACTGAGAGCTAAAACTCAGCTGAGGTTTCAAAGCTGTGTGCCGGTGATTGGACATCAGCCGCTGATGAAGCTGTTCGCCTATAAAGTGCTCTGTAAGGAAACAAGCTCCAGCAGCTCTGCGCTCGGGGAAAACACTATATTTACTTATCTTGTGCAGAAAAATGCGCTGACATTGCTTTATATCGAGCACCGGCTGCCCGGTTAAACTGTGACTATCACCAGGTAACGTAGGCGTGTTTCTTGAATTAGCAGCAGGTGTTAAACAGCTGACAGATGAGGAGGAGGATGCATGCAGGTAAACTGAGGGTCTGTTGATAATGTGCTCAGACTTGATGTGCTGCAGCATTTTGCACAACCTGCAGACGCCTAATGGACGCATCTCTAACCCCACAATACAGCCGCTGATGAAGCTGGTTCGCCTATAAAGTGCTCTGTAAGGAAACAAGCTCCAGCAGCTCTGCGCTCGGGGAAAACACTATATTTACTTATCTTGTGCAGAAAAATGCGCTGACATTGCTTTATATCGAGTACCGGCTGCCCGGTTAAACTGTGACTATCACCAGGTAACGTAGGCGTGTTTCTTGAATTAGCAGCAGGTGTTAAACAGCTGACAGATGAGGAGGAGGATGCATGCAGGTAAACTGAGGGTCTGTTGAGCTGATCGCTGGTTTCGTGAGAAAAATGTCAGCTCGTTCTTTATGTTACAGAAGCACAGAGACACAAGACCAGGCGGAAAGAGACGATCGTTCGGTGAAAATGAGAATCTGCGAATGCAACATGTGGAACACGGAGAGTGGAATATGTAAACAAACCGGTTAACGTAACCCCCTGGGTGCACTCTGCATGCTAATTGTTAGCAGAGCTAGTGAAATCTCTGAAAACATCTGAGCACTTTTGCAAACATGTTCTATGTTGACAACCTGACCAGACATACGGCGCGACATTCGCGGCTAAAACACTGTTAAAAGTGTAGCTGGTGACAGAAAAACGGGGTATTTTAAAACTACACCACCACCATTGCTGCCTGTGATTTGATCTGCATTCTGGGATACCTGGCTGCCCCAAGTCTACACAAGCAATCGATTATCTAGGATCGACCTGTTTTGACTTACTTTGCACGGCAACCAATCAAATGTTAGAGAAGCTGCATGGGCAGCGTTAACCCCGCCCCCTGAGTTTGATGGGTGAGGCTGACAGATAAAATTATTTCATGATGAGAGCCAGGCGCCAGGACTGCCAAAATGAAATAAATAAATATATCATTAAATAATTAATTAAATGTGTCAATAATTAATTAAATGTGTCAATAATTAATTAAAATGTGAAATACATAAATAATTAATTAAATGTGTCAATAATTAATTAATTAAATGTGTCAATAATTAATTAAAATGTGAAATACATAAATAATTAATTAAATGTGTCAATAATTAATTAATTACATGTGTCATAACTATTTATTTAATTAATTAATTCCAATTTTAATTAATTATTGCCACATTTAATTAATTATTTAATGGTGTATTTAATTAATGCATTATGGCAGTCCTGGCACTCCATACTATTAGGCAAGCTTTCTTGTAAGTATTCTTGAAGAGCATTCAAAGCTCTTCTTTGGATGTTGCCATTTGTTTTGTTCTCTGTCAAGATGATGCCACTATGCTTCAGTAATCTCAAGGTCCAGGCTCTGGAGTCATAAAAGTCATAAAAAAAAATTTTATATCCAGGTATGCTTTATCGTAGTGGCAGTGGGTTTGGGATCCTTGTCAAGCTATTACAAATCAGATGATTTCCAGATGGTACTGCATGGTAGACCAAAATCTGATGGTATTTTTTCCTTTTGGTATTAAATGTAGTGTAACAAATTCTGATTGTGTGATATATTTTTAGAGTGATGAACCATTGTAGACATAATTGACATTTAAATCAAGAATAAGTACCTGGACACAGACAGTTCAACTGTATCTTCATCCCAGTTTCCAATGCATGACCCAGCCCTGATGAAAATACGATCCTCACTTGGATCAAATTTGAAATCCTTTGACAGAATCGCGTGGAAGTAAATTGTGAGTCTGTCACGTGCTGCAATGGTTGTGTTCCTTGTTGGTCTAAAAACCAAAAAGAGAAAACAAAATTTAGACAAAAAAAGGCAAAAGATTAGTTAAAAAATAAACTAAACAATTATCTGTAAGGATTTTATTACCTTCTAGGAGGCGGAGCTGTTTGAGTTTTTGAATTTTTGCTGTCGCCACCGCCGTCTTTAGATCCTTTTTTATCATTTGAAGCCTGCGCTGGAGTCAAGTCCTGCCCGGTCCCAGACTGCTGAATCTCCATGTTCTCCACTGGGTCCACACTGGAGCCAGTGTTGTGAGTCTGTAGCATTAAATATATGATAAATATGTATAAATACTGTAGATCTGAAAGTTATGGGACTGATGTCTCTCTTAAATGTTACAGCATTACCTTTGCTGTATGAGGTCCAAAAACCTTTTTTTGGCCAGTTGCAACAGGTTGCTTCTGATTCGGTTCCTGCTGATTTTTTCCCTTCTGCGTGTTTTCCTTTGACTGCTTTGCATTTGCAGCCACATTAGCATTCTGGTCCTGTTTAGGTTTTTTAGCATTGTCTGCTTCTTTCTGGTTCTTCAAGGTTTTTTCCTTTGGCTCTTTAGCCGTAGTGGCCTTGGTCCCTTCACTTGAAGCTGACTGAGAGGTTGTACTCTTGTTGTCCTCTGAGGCAGGATGTTCAGCTGGAGTGTCGGCTGGTCCTGTCTTCTGTGGCTGATTGTCAGGAGATTGTTGTACATTGCTCTCCATCTCGTTTGGGCTACTTGTCACCACCTCAGACCGCTCCACTGTATTTGCCTGTACTGGGGCATCAGACTTTTCACTCTGATTGGTTTGGGCATCTTCAGCGGTGGCAACAATATCACTAGCTGGCAAAAAACTAGACTGGCTTTCTAACGAGGAAAGCCTATCTTGGAGTGAATCTGGTGTTGTATCCATTGCATTGTCTGAGCTTTCACTGTCAGAAGAGTCTCTTTCTCCCTGTGTCTCCCTCCCCTGCTTATCTCCCAGAGAAATGTGTGACAGATCTTGATCTGATGACACGGTGCCATCTTTTTTCTTTTTGTTCTTCCTTTTCTTTTTTTTCTATGTAGACAAACAAAAAAACAGATCTGTTTTGAAAATATCACAAATATGATTTCCTATATGAGATAACAAGAACTTCATAATTCATATATTAAAAAATATATATATATATACACACACATATACACATATATATATACACACATATATATA
>NW_024586681.1:0-4142 GCF_018398535.1 Haplochromis burtoni
GCTCTTTCGCCTCGGCTCACTAAAAAGAGCCGGAATTCCTACCACTAGTTCTGTCATAAAACTTCTAGCCTATTTTCATCAATCTTTCCATCTTGTGGCCGCAATTTTCTTTTATCACTGGTAGTACACTTTCCTGGTATCCCATTGGAAACAGCAGCACACCTCTCTTTCGAAGGAGTATTCATTTCTTATTAACATTGACCAGCAGCCTTTTCTCTTTTTTTTGGTTTTTGGGTGTTTTTTTGCACATGTTATTGTGGATGAGCTGATGGAGAGGAGACAACATCAGCACTTTCAGATTAATGTATCTGAGAAATTACCTAGCTGAACAAGTCTGCAAAGTTTAACTAGTTGTTTTGCTAACACTCCACATTCATTTTTCAATTCCACTCCTTTAAAACAGATTTGTTTTGAGTTGATGGTCTTATGTTTGTATGTTAAAGCCACAAAAATACACACTTGCATTGTTTTTTCTTTGACTATAAAATCAGTCTGTCAGTGATTCTTCGGCGGTACACTGGAGAGTAGCGAGGTAGCAAAGATTGAGGGTTATGTGGATGGTAGGAATTAAAAAAGAAAAGCTTAAAGCAGTTAATATAAAAGTTAATTACTGTTTGAGACGCTGAAACTGAAGTCTGCACTAAGCTGTTTGAACAGCACTGTTTAGAGGTACTTTGAATCTGTAAAATGATCAATAATATATGCTTGGTATGCACATGCAAAAGTGTATTCAATGTGCATGCTCACATTTATACTGACACTCTCTATCACTCACTATCACCGCTACCAACATGCCAATCATGACTCAGCCCATGATCCCTGGCAGGAAGCGGAGGAGGAAGAGGAGGCTGATGATCATGGCAATAACCAATTCCCTGGAAAGAGGAGGTACAATCAATTTGAGAAAAATCTCTTTGCAATACAAACAGAGCTGACAAGAAAAGGATGAAAAAGGAGAGTTTATTACTTACAAGAGAATCCAATACCAGGAATGTGTGAAATTCTCAAAGGTTTTCATCACCACCTGACGAGCTCCCATTACCACAGTGACATTCCTGTGGAGAAAACCACGTGCGTTTATCTGCTTGAGGAATTTCTCATCACACGTTATTTGTAGTGGCAGGTTGACACAGACCAAGACAAAGTAATGTAGTTGAAAACTAGCTGTGTAACCAAAGTCCACTGATGTATACTCACTGCACACCAGCAACAAGGTCTTGGGCGTTTCTAATTTCCTTTCCATCATTAAATGTGGAGCTGTTTCCCACAGTTATCACCCCTCCTTTCATGCCCAAAGCTGGGAAGCACCTGCAGGTGACTGAAAGAAAAGTAGAGAAACATGTAATTGTCAAAAATACAAAAACAAACAAATGAAATATGTTTCCCTACATGTGTAAAGAATGTCATTTGAAAACTATTTAAAATAAACCTATTATCATTTTCCTCACATTCTTTAATACATTTACTGTTGCAAAGGTGGATGTTCACATTATTCTCAGCTAAAGTTTCAAGTAATCCCAATGAGTCAAAGCTTCAGGCTATAATCAAAAATGCTCTGTTTCCAACAGATTTTTTTTTTAGCTTAGCCACTTTTTGTTACAGTAACTGGAGGGACTTAAACGCAGGACAGGTTTATTCACGAACACCAGGTGAAATGTGCAACAGTGGCAAAGTGCTATATACAAGGGTGCGGGGATCAGGGCTCCAGAGAATCCACAGGGAAAAGCAGGGGAACACTCTCACTCCTCTTCAGTCTCTCTTGGTGTCTCACCAGTCTTTCACTCCTCTCTCGCACCAGAGTCTCTGTAGGGAACAAACGTAGGTCCAGTGTACACAGGGAAACAATGTGTTAACACAAGAAGCAAAACTACGGGAACTACACTGTACTTAAAGGTTTTGTATAGCTGCTCCTCTGTTGTCTGTTATTGTTTGATCAAGCACAGGAATAAACAGCAGAATCTTCTGCTGTCAGACACTTGATCTCAAGGTACTGTCTGCTGCTAGAGTCTTCTTCAGTCATGATGAAATGACATTGAATTGCCATAGGTAGCAGAGTTTAAACCTGTGTTCATCTACCCAGCCAAAAGCTCCTCCTGGTCTCTCTGGTATCCAGTGTAGTCTGTCAGAATATAACCAGATACAACACATGATATTTTCACTCTCTCTCCTGGTCATTTCAGAACAGAGGAAGACTGCCCCAGTTTAATCTCACTCGTAACCCTAACCCAAAAAGGACAAAAGGATAAAGTAGTGATTGTCACTCACCACGTTTGTCTTCAGTATTTTAAAGAATACATCATTTTCATGCCATGGAAACAAACAATAAATAATAAACTTGACAAAATAATATGTGCCATATTTTACAGCAGTTTAAATCAAAATATTTGCATGGTTCAAAACACAGTTTCCAAGATGCAATGTGACAAATATTGGTGATGATGTGTTTATAAAGGCGCAAAAGATTGCATAGACCTCTCTCTACAGGAACAATTTTATATTTAAAACACAGTCTCTAAGTAATTTAGCATATGATGGAAAATTTGCGCTCTTCAGTGAACATAATAACACCCTAATTTTTTTGTAAGAATAGAGTTTGGAATTTTTTAAATTTTTGTTTTACTTTATTTGCAGTGAAGGAATGATTACAACTGAATGGACCATTATATATGAGTGAATGTAATAAGTTGTGTAGGATTTTGTACAGCTGCTCAGCCACTTCTGTCACTGTGAGTCTCGAGCACAATAATAAACAGCAGAATCTTCAGTCTTCAGGCTGTTCATCTGCAGATACAGCTGCTGTTTGCTGTTGTCTCTGGAGACAGTAAATCTGCCTTGGACTGACTGTGAATAGTAATTAGTGCTACTGCTAGTATCAGCAGCAATCCACTCCAGGCCTTTTCCAGGAGCCTGTCTGATCCAGTGCATCCAGTAGCTGCTGAGTGTGAATCCAGAGGTTGTACAAGTCAATCTGTGAGACTGACCAGGTTGTTTAACTGCTGGTTCAGATTCTGTCAGAGTCTGACCATTAACACCTGCCCCAGTAAAGAGAAAATTAATAACAAATGCACAACTTAAAAAGGATGGCCCAAAATATAATTTTAGATTATAATCAACAAAGCTTTTCACCTGCCAAGCAGAGAGTTATAAGCAGCAGTCCTGTCCTACAGTCCATCATGTCAGGCTGTGAGTCCACTGTTGTCTGTCATCATCTCTGCAGTCAGACATAAAGAGATAGAAGCTATCAGTGCTTTGCATTGACTCCACCTCTTTTCTCTAATCTCACTGACAACGTGATCTCGGTTAGGAAAAGGTGGGCCTGAAAATCGATAAGGATGAGCTGTGTGCTAAGAATCGCAACAACCTCACATTACTCTCCTTGACAGTCTGGTTGTGCCGACCATGTTAAAGCTACTAATCACAGTAGATGGAGTACAAAATGATTTTTTGCTTTCTTACAACATTTTTTTTTTTATGCGAGTCATATAAATGAGAACAGCTGGTTATCACTCAAGAAAGAACATTTACTGCCAGATTTACTGAAGCACAAAGCCTTCTTTAACACTAAAAAGCTTCTGGATGTACTAAAGAGATATGGTGCCAATTTTGTGACTACTACTACTACTGCTCGTCCAACACATTTCATTGCAATGCTGACCCTGTGCTAACTTACATATGACAACTAAAGCTGAAATAACAACAACAACTTTATTTTGAGCTTGCTTGCCTTTCCCTAACTGCTATGAATAGTTAATATTTTATCTTCATTTTATAATAAAACAATAAATATGGATAAATAAAAACTCTTTTTCATCTGCAGAGGAAAGACAGAAGTTATAAGATCACATTGTTACTTGATATTAGTACATGCTGAGGTTTTCATTCAGCAGTTTGTGTTCAGTGTTGGACACAGAAGTAAACAACAGGTGTACTGTCTGCTGGAGTCTTCTTCAATCATGATTACACGACTTTGAAAATAACTGCCATATGCAGCAGAGTTTCTTCCCGTATTCATCCACCGAATCCACTCCAGGGCTCCCCCTGGTCTCTGTCGTATCTAACCAGTATTGTAACCTGTCAGTCTATAACCAGATAGGCTACATGACATCTTCACTCTCTCTCCAGGTCTTTTCACCTCAGAGGGA
>NW_024586682.1:0-1893 GCF_018398535.1 Haplochromis burtoni
CAGACCAAAGAAGACCAGAGGTACAGCTGCTGTTTAACTTTGACTTTGGATAGAAACAAGCTAGCTGCTCACCCTGTTTACAGCCGTCATGCTAAACTAACATGATGTTTGCCTTATGCTAACTTAACTTAGCATAATCAAAGAAATACAAGACAAACTCAGAGTCAGGAAAAACTAGAGAGGCAAGAAAAATATTGAAAATTATTTTAAAAAAATTAAATAAAAATGATCATTAAAAAAGCTAATAGCATAATTAAAGGAGGCAGACTGCTCACAATTCTGTTTCACAGACGCAGAAGTCCCAAACATTTGCCAAACATCTGCGAGAAAACATTTGGCTTACACACGTGGACAAAATTGTTTGTACCCTTCGGTCAATGAAAGAAAAACTCACAGTGGACACAGAAATAACTTTAATCTGACAAAAGCAAAATTCAAGCAAAATAGAAATTCTGTAAATCTTAACCAATGAAAGTCAGACATTGCTTTTCAAACAATGCTTCAACTGAATTATTTAAAAAATAAATGCATGAAACAGCTTTGGACGTAACATTATAAAGATGAATTCTTGCTGTTTTTGTAAATCTAGAAATTATTTTAATCTGCAGTGATGTAAATGTAGAGACATTTTATCTGTTTTTTCTCATCAGAATTAGCATAAAATATTCTCACAGTAAGACATCATTTACATCCAAGAGCAGCATAAAGATGAAACACATTTAAGAAAGTCAAAATAAATTCTCTACATGTTTATTTAGAAGCCATGCAAAAAAATAACCTTCATACTATTGTCTGATTGTCTGTTTACAACCTAAGACACAGTCGGTAGGATCAATTACATGATCTCCTTTTCTCACTGACTTCTTAAGAAGCAGTTAAAGTGTGAGCAGCGTGGAAGCTCTGTCATTTGTATCTGAGCTGGTTCCCAGTAAAGTCTGAACTGGGACTGTGTGTGATGCAGAGAGGTGGAGACTGGAGGTCTTGATTGAACTACTTGTAATCATGTTTCCTGTTCTTTGAACTGTGTGTGTTTGTGTTCAGACTTTAAACCAGAGCCAGACGTCGTCTACTCTTCACTGAAGTAGTCCACCAGTCCAACCACTGACGTCCAGCTGCTGGTCTCCAACTGGTCCCCCAGCACCTCAGACCAGAGGACATCCACATGTTACAGATGTTTTGTCTTTTTATCACTGAATTAGACTCTGATGACCCAGAACTACTTACTGGAAGTCAGTTCATTGACTTGATGTTTGTTAGCTTTTGTTCTCTGCCTGTGATCAGTCTTATATATATATATATAGCCATAAAGGGAAATGTCTTCTTTTCTCGGGTGGACTCTTCAAACACACTTACTGAACATTGTGGCTAAAAGTATAAAATGCTGGACTTTGGTCTTCCACATAAGTCCTGGACACACATATGCAGGTCAGACTTCAGTGTATCTGAAAGGAGGTAATCGAGGTGTTTAGTCAGTCTGCTCAGATCATAGCTGCAGATAGTTCAGGGTCACTGCTGGAAGGTAGAAATCTGTGTGGAGAACAAATTCTTTCACAATAAAACAGGAATTGCTCAAAAAGAGACAAGAAGCAAACCCAGGCAGGGAGGCACATAAATATTAAGACAAAGAGTCCAGATGAGCAAAAAGTCACTGCTCAGTGTGACCAGGATAGTCTGAGCTCCGTCCTAAACCTGAACAGCTGTTCACAAGAATCCTGCTGATTGCTGCTCAAAGCTGCTTTGACCTGAAAACTGGAATAAAAGCTTCTGAGGATTTTAGAGATCCTTTGGGAACAACAGGAAGTGGGGGTTTATCTAGGCACAAATCCCACTGGAACACAAGCTCAAACTGCACGACAAAACAAGACAAGACCGAGCTCTTTGTCTTTGTGGCTC
>NW_024586682.1:2869-4140 GCF_018398535.1 Haplochromis burtoni
CATTTGATTCAGGTGTGTTGACCCAGGGTGATATCTAAAAGCTGCAGGACACCGGCCCTCGAGGCCTGGAGTTCGACACCCCTGAAACATATCCCTGATTATTTCCTGAAGCTCATTTTAACTTGTTCTATTCAATTTAAATTCACAAATTAAAAACTCTTCCGTCTCAAACACACACACATCCTGCACTGAAGCACACACTGAATGATGCTCCTGCGGTTTTTAGTCTGTGCTTGAAGTTTAATGTTTCTTTTCTGCTCTGAAGAGAGCAGTGTGTCAGTTTGCCACAACCAAACTAGAACGAGTCAAAATTTCCACCTGGCACCTTTGAAACCCACAGGACCACACGAGGAAAACATGTAAAACTAATGCCATACAATAACGGCATGCCAATAAATTAATTAACTGATTGCTTTTTGCAATCAGTTAATTACTGATTGTCATTAAGTAGTTCTGGGTCATAAAGGTCTAATTCAGTGATCAAGAGACATAAAACATATTAAACTGTTGAACATGTGGATGTCATCTGGTCTGAGGTGCTGGGGGGACCAGTTAGAGACCAGCAGCTGGACATCAGTGGTTGGACTGGTGGACTACTTCAGTGAAGAGTAGACGACGTCTGGCTCTGGTTTAAAGTCTGAACACAAACACACACAGTTCAAACAACAGGAAACATGATTACAAGCTTTGTAGTTCAATAAACATTGTTTCCTCTCTGTTCCCAGTTTTGTTTCATTCATGTGTCAAAAAATGTGTCAAAAAAAAGCAAGTTGTCAGTTGCTTTTTTTGTTTCTTTCTTTGTTTTTTGTTTGTGTGAAATGTCACCATTTCTGGTTTCAGTTTGGGTTGCTCTTCATTTGGATTAATGGCTTCAGATTAATTTTGGATTATGTGCACATAAATTGATACTAAAATTATTAAAAAAAAACTCTGGCCATGTTTACTATGAACAGCCACCACTGGAATATGAGATATATGACATGAAATAAGAAAAAGCAGAACGGGTCCACTTTACCAATGGAGCAAACATTTTTAGCTTTATCTTTGCAGACTGAAACCTGGCTGCTGTTTCCACTGTGCTTAATATTCCTTATTTGTTGTCACCTATTCTGACAAAAACGTACATTTATTAGAAAAAGACTTCTAAAATTGCTGGTACATAAAAGGTACTATATTTTATTCATAGAAAAACTTAATATCAGACTTTTGTCTAAATGCAAGCGTGGAGGCAATTCTATAATCAAACTTATATTCTGCTTGGGGGGGGGGGG
>NW_024586683.1:0-4136 GCF_018398535.1 Haplochromis burtoni
TTAGCATGTACAGCACTTTGTGAACTCTGGTTTTATGTTAAAGTGCTTTATAAATAAAGGTGGTATGGTATTAAGAATCTAAAATGTAAAACGTGTTTTGTGTCATTTCACACACGTTTGTTTACTACATAATTCCATATGTGTTCATTCATAGTTTTCATGCCTTCAGTGAGATTGTAAAATGTAAATAGTCATGAAACTGGAGAAAAAACATTACCGTAAATGAAAAGGTATGTCCAAAAACTTTGACTAGTAGAATATGAAGGCAGATCCAAAGAGAGCCAACATCTCTACTGTTGTTGTGTGAATTACAATGTTGCTCTCCAGTTGTGCTGAAAGAAACTACAACTTTCTCATGAAAACTCTTGCCAGACTGTACATTTAATGTGCAAATAGAGCTTCACCAGCACAGTGCATTAAGGGACTGTCGTTCATGCAAATGCAAGGTGATGGAATATGAAGAGATGGCCAAAACCAAAAGTAAAGTTGTCGACATTAAAAACTGATGTTGGTGAGCTGCTGTATTGTAAAAGATGCAACGGCCCATGTGACTGGGATGGAAGCAGCAAAAAGGGGCTGAGCTCACAGGCTTTTGGTGTCTGCTAGAGGAAGGAAAAACATTACCTTCAACAACATTTTGGTAAATATGTTGGTGTGATCACAGCATCATCTTACTAGGAGGTTATAATTATAACGCATTCACATGTTGTAGTTGCATGTCATAGGGCTGTTGCTATGGTAGATAACATAAAGGTAGTCTGTTGGCCTCAATTTAACAACAGACGTTCTCTGCAGACAGTGTCAAAAACATGTGAGTCTTAAACCTGCCTTCTCCTCTAACGCCATCAGATGGTTGCAAAAGGACTTTCGGTCCCATCAGATTGTATGGGAAATTACTTTTTGACTTTTCCTCTGTAAACACTGCTAAGTTCATGGACTCAGTCACAGGTTTTGGGTGATACTGAATAAAAGTTTATTTCAGAATACTGTGTTTACTGAGACTAAAAGCGAAAGCTAAGAAGTGAAATTGAAAAATCAGCTATTTGACCTGTTGCGCCTTTCAATCAGGATGGGGTTGTTTGCGGCACACGACTACTTCCTTTCAAATAAACACTGAAGGCTGTTTCACCTTTTTAAATAATTTGGGTAGTCAGCAGACATTTAGAGATGTAAGTCTATTAGGGGTGGGCGATGTAAACGATATACTATAGAAACTATATAAATTTGGCCAACGATACAGATTTTGACTATATCGCTCTATCGCGATAGCGCATGTTGATGATGTCATCAAGCTGCGCCTGTTTTGGTCGAAAGCATCGCAGCGGCTACAACCATTATCATCTGCAAATTATGGCGGGCGACAGTCATAGCAAAGAGATGAAGCACTTTTGAAATATGGGGAAAGCCAAAAACTGCGCTTCCTCCACTTCCGTAACATTGATTCATTAATGTTGAATTCTCTCGCAGCTGCTCTATTCCCATGTTGTTGCAGTATATTAATAACTAACCTCGTATTGTGGATGAATGATCTCAGTTGTTCTCCTGACTGAAGTTTGGCCCGTGTACAGCATCCTGCTATGCGACTGCATTTGTCCCTGACCACCAGAATCCCTCACGTTAACTTTTATCGAGTGGAAAAAAAGTTGGCGTTCATCCTCCAGCTTCACTGTGCTAATGTTATGCTAACATAGCTGTGTCGCTAGCAATCACGTAGCACAACATTATATACCAGCTAGTCCAACTTCAGTAACCCTGCAAACGCCACTGCTGTTTAGTTTTCTGTCTTCATTTATGTTGGAAGTGATAGCAGAGCTGTACGTTTGAATTAGTTTCAAAAATCTCTCAGTCAGAACATGCTATGAAATGTTTAGGTGTAAACTAGCGAGCTAACTTCCTGTTAACTTCTAACTCCGTTAAATTTAATAAATTCTGTTTTCATGGATGCCTGGATGTTAAACTTAATTGTTACACCTGGTAAAGCAGCAACGCTGATGATTTTATTAAAGATGAAAGAATTTAGACCGTTTTTAACTCTCAGTGTTCGTTTGACTTTGGGACCTGAAGGACGGAGTTTTGGACCCAGATTACTCCGCGAAGCTCCTCACTACGGCAGCCGTAATGCTCTGACAATCCATCAAGCAGTGCGGCTTACCAAAGTTGTACTAAAACATTTTTTAACAGATTTCTGCACGCCAAAATCGGTTCGAGGTCAGTAAGCACAACCAGAATTCATACATAAGGCACACTCTCGATTTTTGAGAAAATTAAAGGATTTTAAGTGTGCCTTATAGTGTGGAAAATACATTATACAGAAGAAAAGAATATATCGCGATATATATCGTTACCGCACGTGCTTCAAATTATATCACGATATGGATTTTAGGTCATATCGCCCAGCCCTAAAGTCTATTATATCAAAATTTGGTCACTGTAGTCCAAACTAAGAAAATTCAAAACAACGTTTCCACATACTCATTCAAACTGTACTTTTTCTACTCATATTAATATGGAGCATGAACATTTTTCTTGTAAAAAAAAAAAAAAAAGGGTGGGGGGGCCTAGCAAAAAAAGTTTGGGAACCGCTGACCTAACCCCACTAACTGCATGTCTTTGGACTGTGGGGGGAAGCTGAGAGAACCCACGCAAACATGGAGCGAACATGCAAACGCCACACAGAAAGGCACAGTTTTTTTTTTTCTTTAAATTGTAATTGTGAACAGTTTGTTGGTTAAAAGGCAATAATAACAATAATCCATCCATCCATTTATATAATAGTAATATAATAATTTATTTTTATTATTGTTGTAGTAGTAGTTTGTCATTTGATTATTATTATTAGTAGTAGTAGTAGTAGTAGTAGTAGTAGTATTCATTTTAAAGACTTGTTTAAATTCCTTAAAAACCAGTGCTTTGTTCGTACACATTGGTCAGGGGGACTTCTACACTTGTTTGTAGAGCACAAACCACTTCATGGCTAAAAATATTGATAAATCACTATAGGTGCTGCTGTATAAAATGTTTATACTGGACTGGTTCTTACACAATAAAACATAGCCTTTATCCACTGGGCACTCAAACATACAACTTGCATCATTCACATCTATTCATGCGCCTCAGCTGTCGTGCCGTAATCCTTTGAGAGAGAAGAGTCTTATCTTTTGGTAACCCTTCCAAACAAGTCATACTTGTTCAGTCTGTTACTAACTGTACTGTCATGAACTCATGAACCTCTAACATGCTAAGTGAGATCTACACTGTCCAGTGAAAAACATTGACATCAGTGAAACTTAAGTGGACGCTAGTGGGCTTGCAGATGTAGAAAATACAATCAAACCTTTGGCTAAATTCTTCTGCAAGTAATGAGTCATAGTGCGCAGTGGTTATGATCCATTTAGTGCTAAAAATGGCATGATTTAGTGGATATCTTCATTCACTCCATTGAAGTTTATCAACTCATGTCATTTATTTGGAATAAATCTGCCCTGTGTTAGCTTTGATCCTTGAGATATGTGTCAGACATGGAGACCTCTAAGAGTGTGTCAGATTGTCTGCTGCAGGCTTTGTGCAGCTAAAACAGGAATCCACCTTGTGGAAATGATGTAGTGATGTTTTAACAGTAATGTTTCTTATTTCTTACTCTTTCTAGATTCCAGTGGCGTGCAAGTCCTGCCCATGTGGTTATGTGTTTATTAGCAGGAAACTCCTTAATGCAAAGTTAAATGAGCGCTCTTCCCCAGCCATAGCAGGTAAGTTGGTAGTTGGTGAGTTGAAGATAAACCTACAGCCAATTGGAACCACCAGTTATTCCAACATGCATGTTTTTGGATTGCACAAAGAAGCTAAAGAACAAGTAGTGCTGTAGGTTAAAGAAAAATGTGAAAAAATAAAGTGACATGATTTGCATGGTGCTGGATTTTTGCTGCTCTTTGATTTAAAGACCAGTCTGACCCAAACTGCATTTGTGTGTATATATATATCAGAAAGGGTTTTATTGCCAAATGTTGAGCAGGTTTACAACATTAGGAAATTGCTACGGTACTTAGTGCAAAAACATACTGTCATATAACACTTAAATAGACATAAAAATAAGAATTAAAAGTGCTAAGTAGATAGATAGATAGATAGATAGATAGATA
>NW_024586684.1:0-1239 GCF_018398535.1 Haplochromis burtoni
CCCTGAGTCAATACTTTGTAGAACCAGCTTTTGCTGCAGTTCCAGCTGCCAGTCTTTTAGGGCAGACCTTCCCAAAGTGTGGGGCCCGCCCCCTAAGGGGGGCTCAGAGCCATTGCAGGGGGGGCGCAGTATGAAAAGGGAAAAAAACAAAAAACAAAAACAACGCTTGGACACTGCTAGCATGGGGCCAACTTCATTCTAAGCCAAAGACTAGAAAATATGGTGAAGCATATCTTCCCTTTGGTTTCACCTGCACAAGTGCAGAGGTAGGTCTCCCTGCAGAATTGCTTTTCCCTGCGTCGGGAGCAGCGCTGGGCTGTTTAAATCACGGACAGTGTCACACATTCTTGATTTTTAGTTCACAAACACTTGTTGTAATGACTAACTGCTCCTGACATTTTGGAGATGTTAGCTCTTTATACAGTAAAGTTACAGCGGGATACAAATAAAATCAGGCTGATCCTGCCACGATTTGTTCCCCCGGTCTAAATCATGGACAAATAGTGTCCTACAGTTGTTTATGTTTTTAAACCCATTTTGCACAGTGAGGCATTTTTTGAAAAATGCATTGATAGCAATGTTGAATATTATTACACAGGAAAGAAATAACAAAATGTAAAATAATTACACCGTGACGCCTCTGCCTTTCTAAATGCAGGGACAGTAACTGTGCGTGTGTATGTAACCGTGTAAGACATGCAGATAGAGACAAAATACTGTTAATCTGACTATCTGCCATTCTGCAATTCATCGAATGTAAACAATAAAGTAGCGCACAGCGTGGCGTGAAAAAGGCACATACCTTTGATGTTGTGTGACGAACTCTGTATTCCTCGTCCACACGTAAACGCAAAAAAGGAGTTTTAAAAAAAATCTCAGTTTTCGGTGATTCCAAACGCCGTTTACGTGGACAAAACAGCTGCGTTTTCACAAATACCTGTATAGGTGTGGACGTAGCGTAAAAGAGTTAGCAGTTTATTTTCTTACTACCAGTAATTTATTGCAGATTACTTGTATTTGTGTTTGTGTTTGAGGTGTGAAATAAACAGAAATGGAGCAAAATATGGGTGTGTGTGGATGGAGAATGTGTTTGTGCGTGTGTGTGCGCGGGGGGGCGCGAACATTTTTCTTGTAAAACAAAGGGGGGCCTAGCAAAAAAGGTTTGGGAACCACTGTTTTAGGGTCTGTCTCTACCAGCTTTGCACATCTACAGACTGAAATCTTTGCCCATTCTTCTTT
>NW_024586684.1:3089-4135 GCF_018398535.1 Haplochromis burtoni
CTGATCACATCACTGTTATGCTAATGCCAGCATACAGGCCCCTGGTCAAAGTCACTAAACCAGTTCGTAAGCAGGTACGTTTGTGGCCAGAATACTGCTTTTCCATCACAGACTGGGAGATCCTTAAAGAGGCCACCACACATGACAACACCACAGACCTGCAGGAATACACAGAAACTGTCATTGGCTAAATCTCAAAATGCATCAATGAGGTCATAGAGACCACTGTCCGGGCCAATCAGAAACCATGGCTCACAGGTGAGGTCTACAGGCTCCTGAGGGTGAGAAATGCAGCCTCGAAAGCTGGGGATGAGGTGAGCCTAACAACAGCAAGGGCAAACCTGTCACGTGCATCAGAAAGGTGGAAATGCAGCGCTCCAGGAGGATTTTGCAAAGCTTCAGTGACAGCAGAGACACTCAGAGGCTGTGGCAAGGGATACAGACCATCACAGACTACAAGCCCACTCCTCAGACCGCTGTCGGGTCCACCACATTACCGTAAAAGCTAAGTGAAATTTTCTCTCGCTTTGAGGCACAGAACGACACCCCAGCACAGAAGACTCCACCCCCCCAACGATCGGGTGGTGACACTATCCCCAGACAGTGTGTGGAGATCCCTTGCCAGGATCAACACATGCAAAGCCCCAGATCCTGACAACATGCTTGTCAGGATCTGCTGCCATCAGAAAGGAGACTGAAGAGCCTCCGAGCCAGAACCAGGAGACTGAGAGACAGCTTCATCCAGGCTGTCAGGATGCTGAATTCACTCCCTGCTCTCACACACCAACTCCAGACTGCATTCATCTTTTCCCTCTGAAGCCCCCAAACATACAAACCCTGAGCCACCACCATTGCCCTTTCACTGACTGCCCCACTCCACCATTTGACCCTTAGAACTGAAGACACTTCTCTCAAAAGAGGCGAAACATCTTCAAGGAAACTTAAAGAAGTCCAGACGCTTTTCTTTCCAAGCTCCTTAGACTACGGTGACCTGGATGTCTGAGAACCTTCACAGACTGATTTTACAAGAACAACTTGTGTCAAAA
>NW_024586685.1:0-1004 GCF_018398535.1 Haplochromis burtoni
CTCTCTGCCTCTCACCCCATTCTGGTATAAAAAGTCGACACACACATGTTCAAATGCCAGTTTTTTGTCATTTAAAAAAAGGACAGCAAGTCAAATAATTTCACAACTTTCGCCAACCCTAATGTGGTCTATAAGGAGGAACTTGATCTTTCAGCACAACAATGACCCAAAGCACACATCCAGAACAACAACAGAATGGCTTCACCAGAATAAAACTGACGTTTTGGAAGAGACCAGACAGAGTCCAGACCTGAATCCCATCCGACATCTGTCGGGTGATCTGAAGAGGGCTGTGCACAGGAGATGTCCTCGCAATCTGTCCGATTTGGAGGTTTTTTTGCAAAGAAGAGTGAGCAAATATTGCGACATCAAGATGTGCCACGCTGATAGGTTGCTACCCAAAAAGACTGATTAGTGTGATAAAAGGCAAAAGTGCCGCAGAAAAGTATTAGTTTAAGGGTGTGCATATTTGTGCAACCAGGTTATTTAAACTTTTTTATTTTATTTTTCCCCCCTTTAAAGGTTTCTGTTTGTTTTTCAGGTGCATTGTCACATAAAGGTGGAAGAAGTTTTGGAACTATTTGACTTGCTGTCATTTTTTTACATGACAAAAACCTGGCATTTGAATATGGGTGTGTAGATTTTTTTTATAGCCACTGTACACGTGTTTTATCCTCCTATTAAAATTATTATTATGTGCTTGATGTGCCTTCCCTTTGGCCCTGTGTCTTCCCCTCTGACTGTACTAGGACATATTGCCACCTGATAAAATAACACATGGATTCGTGCCATATAAAAAGTGAGACTTGTCAATTCAGATTCTTTGTCAAATATACACTAATGAATCAATTTATATCAGCAGCCTAACAACTTTCATGACAATACTAATTAATCTATAGCAAATCATCAGTCAGTCACCTGTGACCTCGCCTCTTCACTTCTGTCCGAGCTACAACATGGCAGAGCTGCCTCTGTCACCTGATAAATAACAGTGAGACATTCCA
>NW_024586685.1:1029-4133 GCF_018398535.1 Haplochromis burtoni
AGAGAGCTGATCAGCTGATCATTGATCAGTTTCATGATTGAAGTAGAAACAGGAGAGGGAGGGGGAGAGAATGAGAGAAGAAGAGGCAGCTGTGCAGCGTAACGACAGAATAACTCCAGCTTTGTGTCTTTTTTTCATTATAGCGAAAGTCCGGGACAAACTGTCTCTTCTCAGCTCAATACGAAACGTGTAATATTTTCTCTGAATGAGGGACCATTCCATTTTTTTAAGGAGCCGTTGGCAACTCTACTAACTAACCTTATGAATAAAATAAAGTTCACTATCAGTAACATCATAGCACCCACCCAGCTGTATAAAAACTCCGTCAAGCTGGCTAGAACGCAGTACGAGTTATTGCAACTGAGGGTAAAAAGTCAGCACAACGAAAATAAACTCCACCTAAACTTGGTTTATATCTGACCCAGATAGACTGCAGGTCATAACTTCTTACCTGAAGTTCAGTTCACCTGACACTGAGAGGGAGGAGAAAGAATGGGAGATGAAGAAGTTAAAGGAGAAGTGTGAGAGAGAACTGGAGGAAGAAAGACGCAAGATTCAGTCCTGGTGTGAAAACAAGGCCAGAGATGAAGCTGAGAAGTTTAATCCATTATATCATCTGATACGAATCGGTGAAGTAGTCGCCGATGCTGGCAGGAGGATTTTTAAAGAAATCCAACAACTAGAAAGGGCAATTTTTAGCCTGTTCAAATAAAAACATGAACATCACTGAAGTGTTGGTAGTAGAGTAATATAGTAGTATAGTATAGTCTCACACTGCCAGCTACTGTTCTTTTATATTTTTAACGCAAGGTCTTAGTTCAACACTGGTTAAAAAATATGTATTAGTAAAAAATAAAGAAGTAGACACTTATGTTTGATTATCAGTGACTTCTGTTTTCCCTATTGAACTAATGCTCTTGTTTATTTGTTTTCTGCATATTAATATTAATTACAACAAACTTAACAGATTTTATTGTAATCCTTCTATCATTGATTTAGTTTTCACTTTGTCAACAAATGGTAAATGGTCTGTATTTGTATAGCGCTTTACTTGGTCCTAAGGACCCCAAAGCGCTTTACACTATACACAATCATCCACCCATTCACACACACATTCACACACTGGTGATGGCAGCTACATTGTAGCCACAGCCACCCTGGGGCGCACTGACAGAGGCGAGGCTGCCGGACACTGGCGCCACCGGGCCCTCTGACCACCACCAGTAGGCAACGGGTGAAGTGTCTCACCCAAGGACACAACGACCGAGACTGTCGGAGCCGGGGCTCGAACCGGCAACCTTCCGATTACAAGACGAACGCCCAACTCTTGAGCCACGATCGCCCCTAGGTACAAGGTATTCCTTTCATGGATTTTGTTGCTGAGTTATGTTTAAATGCTGAGCTGAACTTGAAGTAAAGATATAATGATAAAATTAAACCCCAGAAAGTTGATTCTGTTCATCTGAACGTAGTGTTTTCAGTGGGAGAAACATTTCATAGCTCATCCAAGTGACTTCTTCATTCACATGAATGCAGGTTTCTCCAAATGAAACTAGCACCTCTGGGAAATTAAAGTAAACCTTTTTGTGAACCAAAACATTTCTGTCCACTTGGAGTCTAACACTGAATAAACTCTGGACACACTGAATCAGTCAAATTTATATTGAATGCTTTTCTTTGCCATCTCATTGTGAGCTACTGTGAGTTTTAGCCAGTTTACAGCTTTCTTCTCTTTTCTTTGTTATGTTTTGCGACAGTATCTGTTTTTGTGTGGATAGCCAGTATGTATTTTATAATGCAAATATTTATAATGTTTCCAATTTTATTGATCTGTTGAAACCAACCAAACTTGAGGACAAAATGATCAGTCATAATTTCATAAATAATCTTGGACTGACTATGAAGAAATTTGACTTTTTGTTTTAGAGGGACAAAGGTGAAGAAGTGGTGTTTTATTACTGTCCTTTATGAAACTTTACTAACTTTTGTTGTTTCCAACTGATGGCGCTCTGCTCTGTGTTTCACTTCAACTGTTCACATGCCAAATTTTCACTGCACTTCGAGCTTCAAACTATATAAATACAGTTAGTTTGTATGTGACTTTAAGTTTACATATACAAATAGAAATAGAAAAAGAAATGGAAATTGTTTATTATCATCAATTTTTAGATCCAATGACATTGAGTGAAAAGGAGTTGCATTGAAAGTATCCCCACCTGTCACGAACTATACGCACTGGAAGCGATTGTGGCATTTTTCTAGTTATTTTAGGCCATTTTGGCCATTCTAAGAGGCTGAGAGGTAGCACTGGCTGCTGCCAGTGTTTTCAGTTTGTGGTTGTTATATTCAGGTCTGGTCCTTTACATTAATTTTGTAATCGTTTCTAAAATTGCTGCAGTGTCATATCACTTGCACAACCATCATTTTTATGGGTTTGTTGTCATTGGTGCTGTTATACACATTTTTATTTTAAAGGTGCAGTCTGTCATAGATTAGTGTGTAATTACGAATTAGAATAAATCCTTTAAAAATACATAGGAGCAGGAAACCACCATGTCAGCCTGCATTGTTGAATACAGTGGACACCAGTGTTCCAACTACTAGTGTTTCATGTATGTAGCCAAAGACCGGCAACACAGTTTATCGGTCAAAGAGAGACACTGCTCACCTTGTTGACATAAAACAATGAGTAATTTAAAATGAATTAATGTATGAATATATAGAGAGATATCAGCTGAATGTTTTTTAACCACAAAATCTGCCATTAACCTATGGGCATTCCTCTGTATCACTCCATAATGGCTGTACTGCCACCAGTTCAGTACTGTTTAACGAAATAATTTAATTCATTTATTATAGAAAAAACATCAGTCGTGAGTATTTTTGGCCAGTTGTTGTATATGCACGTGCGAGCATGTGAGTGATTGTTTATGTGTGTGTGTGTATGTGTCTCTGTATACGTGACTTCCTGTTTCCTGGTCGTTTAACCACATCCCTAGTTATCAAAAGGTCATCTCCCCCCACTCCCCCCTTAACTCCTCTAAATGGTTCACCATATACAAGCATAGGTGAGCCCATAAATGGCAGGAAGTAAACATTCCTTA
>NW_024586686.1:0-1478 GCF_018398535.1 Haplochromis burtoni
ACCCTATGGTCTGGTACATACAGAGTTTTCTTTGCACTTGTACATGTTACATTTTATTATTTAATTCTATGAAACTGAAAACATTTGAGACCTCAATTTATTGTTAAATTAAGCTAAAATGTAAATTATATTTACTAGACATTGATTACTAACGAATTCATGTGAAAAATATATATCTCTGTTTTTCTTTATTTTATTTTAAAGGTACTTTGAAGTGACTGGTGGGTCAGAACATCTCCCCAAAGCTTTTCTGAATGGCCTTGATGTCCCCATTCTTCTTAATTCTACAGTCAAGCGTATTAGCCATTCAGATGAAGTTACTGTGTCATATCAAAGAGGCCAACAGTCAAATTTTACTGATCTTAAAGCTGACTTTGTCCTGGTAACAACAACAGCCAAAGCGGCTCTTTTCATAGATTTCGATCCCCCTCTCTCCATTAAAAAGATGGACGCCCTGAGGTCTGTCCATTACGACAGCTCCACTAAAGTCCTGCTCACCTTCAAAAACAGGTTCTGGGAGGATGATGGCATCCGGGGGGGGGAAGAGCATCACAGATGGGCCATCTCGTTTCATTTACTACCCCAGCCACAGTTTCCCAAAAAATAGGACCATTGGTGTCCTCTTGGCTTCCTACACCTGGTCTGATAACTCCCTACTATTCCTAGGTCCAAACGATGAAGACCTTAAAGAGCTGGCTTTGAGAGATTTGGAAAAGATTCATGGCAAGAAGGTCAGGGATCTCTGCACAGGGGTCATAGTGAAGAAGTGGAGCTTGGATCCTTATAGTTTGGGTGCCTTTGCTTTATTCACACCCTACCAACACTTAGAATATGCTGCAGAGCTCTTTAAAAGTGAGGGCAAGGTGCACTTTGCTGGTGAGCACACAGCCTTCCCTCATGCTTGGATCGAGACATCAATGAAATCTGCAATCAGGGCGGCTAGCAACATTAACAACGCTGCAAACAAAGAGTCAGTCAGAAGTGCAAAACGAGATGAACTCTAATGGAACTTTGGCTCCCACAAAGATATGTATGATTAGCTGGTGATGCTGAATTGACTCTATTTTTTAAACCTCTTTTTCCATAAAAGAACATTGCAGGTACAGTGTTTATTTACTTTTTTTCTCCACTGGTGCTTGCTTGTAATTTTATTACAACTTCTGTATAGTTAATAAACAGTAGCTTTACTGGTACTGCTTGTAAACATTATTTTAATTATTAGCATTATTAGACATCTGGTTTAATGGGTTGAGTTTAATTGGATGATAATTACTAAGAAATGAACTTTACTGAACATTAACCTTTTTTGTCTCTACGACTTCAGTCACAGCCTCTTAGAATGTTGTTTTGTTTTGTTTTTAGTTTCTTCATGTATTACAAAGTCATAATTTACCTATTACTTATATATTATGTATTACTACATATTTTTTATGCTTGCATCTCATTGATTAAATTTATCAGCGATTTTCTTTAACTTC
>NW_024586686.1:2703-4132 GCF_018398535.1 Haplochromis burtoni
TTGTATTGTTCGATACATATGCGTACCGAACCGAAAGCACTGTATCGAACGGTTCAATATCGATACGAGTATCGTTGCACCCCTACTAAACACTGGGACAATCATTTTTACAGAGTTATTCTGGAACAAGAAATGTCTTGTTTTGATATGTACACATATCTATTTGATCAGAGAAAGTAACCAAGACCCAAGTTGAGATGTTTACTGACCGAGGACAAATGTGTTACATGCAAAGCTGTAATCAGTGAAAAGGATTCTCACATATGTTCCTTTATGATCAAAATGTTTCTGTGCTATATCGTGGCCATGCTGATATCATTATCTGTGGATTTATTTCTACAATCATACAGGTCCTGTGTATAAAAAATAGGCATATTTTTCAAATAGCTTCAACCCACATATGTGAATATGCTGTTTTGGTCAGAACTGGAAATTCTTAGTGGTTATGGATTTTTAGAAACGGTGATATCAACACACCTCCATTGTTGTATTACAAAACAGGCTTGTGTCTTATCCTGGTAACTTCAGGGTTACCTCTGGGTTTTCCGCACTTCAAAGGTGGTCCACTTCTTACCAGGGGTATATCATTATGCGAACTTATCCTGAAATCTTAACCTACTCTGGAGCAGGTTATGTTTGAGATTAGCGATCAACAGATATCTAATTACCACCTTCTGACCAATCATTTATTTGGAAAACAGCATAGCTCTGTGCATGGATAATGGATAGTAGGTCTGACTTTTATAATAAGATCTGAAGACTTGGTTTGTTACCAATGAATGACAATAATATATATAATCTATCAGGTTCTCCCACTTCTTAATGATACACTTCTTGTTTTGGTACGTCTGTTAACTTATAGTGCACAGTTGGCTTTTATGGCAGATTTTCTTCCCAATAGGAAAACCTTACTCATATAGCAACTCTTTCCCAGTCTTACTCACCAAAACTTTTAAAGTTATGTGTTTAACCTCTTCAGCTTTTTGTAGCATGGTAGTTTTATCTTCCTTTGTAAATTCACCAACAGTGCTGCTGGGACACATTTTCATGTCAAACTGTCTGGTTATTAGCTTGCCAAGTTAACCCTGCAAGTTGGTAACCAAATTTGTGTCACTGCTTATCATTATTGCAGATATTAGGGTAAGTAAATCTAATTATTCTTATCCTTATTCGTATTCTTCTTCTTATTATTATTATTATTACTTCAAATTTGGTGATGGCATTTCTACTACTCAAATCTTAAGTTGCTTATTAGTTTTAGTACAATTAAATGTATGTTAGCATGCTAATACATAAAGGTATAAAGTAAACATAATTAAAAAATAAATGCATATTAAATGATTAAAAGTATTGAACGCAGCATTATTCTGTCTTTGTTGCCTCTTTCATAGTGAAGTGAAACACTGCTGGTAACTTGAAGGCAACAACT
>NW_024586687.1:0-4129 GCF_018398535.1 Haplochromis burtoni
GCTTAGAAACATTAAGATACAGGCAGTCGTACTCCTACAGTTTGTCATCACAAAGTGTCATGACATACTGTGACAGATTTGACAGATGCAAGCTCCCTTAAGTGGCTACTGACTTGCACCAACGTTTTACCTTACAAATACAAGTTCAACAAACAACCATCGTTGCATTGCTGCAGTTCATTCCATAGAAGGATCAGGAGATGCCTGACCAAAGATGATTTTTAGAGGCTTAGGAAGGCTTGTCAGCATTATTCCCAAGCCTTCCATCGTCTGGAGTTTCAGAGTTCCCAGGCTGTGCCATAAATTTTATTGAATATTCCTATTGTGACGTTCCGGCCTTTATCATGCCAAGAGACCAAGTCGCTTGACCTTAGCAGACAGGAAAGAGTGGATTATGAAGACTAAGGTCTTAGGGCAACAATGCAGGTCCAGTTGCTGTAAGAAGATACAGATATGTAAAAAAGAAACATGATTAAATGAAGGAAATCCATATCATTTTGCTTATTTTAAACATTTCTATAAATGCATAACAAGCAGGTCAACCCATCTGAATCGGAATTATCTGAATAACTTACAGAGTGAAATATGTCTGAGAGGGAGCATGTAATGTTTTTTTCTTAAATGTCAAAGAGATGACTAACACACAAGCTTAGGTAGAAATCAAATTTAGTCAAGTTCACCATCTGTCTAACAAGTGAGCACTCACCACTCAGAGTAATGGTGCTAATGATTTTACTGATGCATTATTGCCCTGAAATGTCACATATTTCACTTCAAGTCAAAATTGAACAGAAAACAGGGGAAAACTTACTATCTCAGCCTCGGGACCTCCAAAATCAAGGAACATCATCCGAACGCCGTCGTCTGAGGACATTCTGAGGCGCTCAAAAGGCTGCTGGAGGAGAATATTCTTCCTGACACCCATTTCTTCGGTGAACAGTGTGAAACCGTCATCGATGTGAACTCCCAGCATGCACTCTTTCCCATTCCAACTGCAGACTGCCAAAGCAGAAAAAACAGTGCTTATGTGGCGTAAAGGTCAAGTAATGATTTATTTGTGATTTCATTAGTAGTATCATTCAGTATTGATACAGAGCTACAGAATGCACTTTACTAAATGTGACACTGAAAAGACAGAGATGCAGTTTAAATAGTTTTTGCTGTAAGAAAACAAAATTGTTCCAAATTTTAGTTTAGTAAAAGAAAGTTAGAATTAGTTTCACATATTGGAATTAAAAGAACCATTTTTAGTTTATTCTGGAAAGTTTTTGCATCATTTTATTCCACCAGCAGAGGGCAATGTGAAACCTTTACTACACAGCAAGGTTTTACACCGCATGGCACTGGTCTCAGAAAGTAGGACTACTGTGAGCAGTAAATCCAGCTGTAAAGCTGTAGGGGGTTTTACTCAGTCTAGATGTAAGCAAAGAGCTAAGACTTTATATACTACAATACATACGACAAAATGCTTTGTCTTCCCTCAAGCTCCTTATAAAAATCCATTGCATGAAAGTTTGTTTTCTAAAAACCCAAATCTTTTATTAAAATGAAACCAGAAGAATTGTGCAAAGATTAGGGACGTTCTACAAAGGGGTACAGCGTGCAGATCACTGTGTAAAGAACAATAAATCGCACTAATCCTGCTTTGTGAGACCAGCCTCTGTTTTAAACTGGAATGTTTGTGTGTCTGTTGAACAGAACCAAGTCTTAAGCCCAAGCAGGAATTGTTTGGTTGAAATAGATTTGAGGTATATTTATAGACACGATTCAAATGTCTGAATCAGTCCATGAAAAAAAGTCATGTTGTACTGCTAGTTGGATAGTATTTTGACTTTCAGAAGGCTCCATCTTTATTCCTCTTCAGCTTCTACCTCTAACAAAACCTTATTTATTTCTGAAAATTGGTTCGGATACGGAAATGTTACCTGCCATTACAGGTAAATTCTTCTTAAAATATTGTTTAGTTCAGGTTAACAATGATTACAAACCAGTGTTTCTGATAGTAATGGGGGGGGGACCCAAAACCAAAAAACTCTTACCCTAACTTACAGCATACAGACACTGCTAACTGAATTACATAATTCATGTGTACTCTAGTATAGAACTGACATCACCATTTGGTATTTAACATGTAGTGGGCTTTTCTCTTAATACGTCTGAATTTCAGATTTATTCGTAAACTGAAGAATCTTTTCTATCTCTGTACCCGTGGTGACCTCCTTGGTAAGCTCAGCAGCATTGTGGCAACCCTCCACCAGCAGATGAGTCCAGGTCGACAGCTCCTTAGCAGAATCCACCCTAAAAACATGCGTCTCCACGCCTTGCTTTGTGCCTGAACGTAGGCCAAATGACAGCTCAGAATCCAAGACTGGAGAGCTTTTTCCTGGACCAGAGTGGACCAGTCTGAGAAAGGAGGGTGTGGGGTAGGTGAAAGAGTGGGAAAAAAAGTGTATGAGAAAGATGATAATGAAGACTTATAGAAAATAATGTGGCCATAAGAGCAAATGATGTTGCAGACAAACTGCTACAGGGCTACAGAGGAGAGAAAAAACAGAGGAAAAACCCATGACTCATAGGTTCTGTTTCCACATGAATATGATGTTATTTGGCAAAACGTCCAACAGTCCAGCTATGGAAAGAGTGAGCATGTGTTCTCTGGGCTAAATCAAGCCAGAGGAAGGCCTGAGCCGAACAGGGTGGGGCTTCTGAAACTCCATCGTTATGTGAATGCGTTGATATAAGAAAGAGAGCGAAAGCACAAGTGTCATGTTATGTAGCGTGTGCTGTAAGGGTGGAAACCTGGTGGTGATGAGCGGGTGGCTCTTTGTCGGATTGTTGAGGCTCTCTTTGCTTTCAGGACATGAGGGATACAAGAGCAGGTCCTTGTCAGTCAGCACAGCCAGTACGGGTTTCTCTGGACCCTGAGATACCTGCGCACGTTGAAATTTCTATCAAAACTTCAGAAATATTTTAAACTTTCTATTAGGCTGCAGATCAGTTTAACCATTGCTCCCCCCACCCCCACCCCCACCCCCATTACCTGCTCTGTAATCCAGCCCAGATGTTTGACTTCCATGCCAGGCTGCATGCTCCTCATCTCCTCCTTCACTCGTGGTAAAAGGCTGGCAGCACCAGCCTGGATGGCATTGTACCAGGATTGGGCCATGGCAGGGTCTTTTGCCCTCAGGAACACAGAGTTCTTTTTGTTGGATGAAATCACCTCAAAATACCTGGCAAATGAGATGACAGAAAAAGAGAATGATGCCAGAAGAAAAGCATAAAAGAGGCGGGGAAAAAAGCTGTTAGAGGAATTAAAAAGACATGGCAAAGTGACTAAAGCTTAAGGGTGAAGAGGAAGTTTCAGATTTTAACAAAGAGAATGTGAAAAAGACACACGAAGAAGTCCCTTTTACAAAGCCATATCATTTTCATGTGTCAGATTTTTTTTTATCCAAATGCATAAACTGTATGAAATATTACATAAATCGCTGAAGCTTTAACATGTAATACCTGTTTTCTGTGTCTGGAGGGCACTGTTTTCGTGACACCTGGCACATCTTCAGCGGGATGCTCCGGGGCTCCTTCACCTCAGCAGGGGAGAGCTCAGTGCCCCTTTGAGGTGTGGAAGGGGGAGAATCCCACGGGAGACCTGCTCCAGGGGACCCAGAGCTTTTAAAGAAGGCAGACATCTCCTTGATGTACTTCACTGAAGCAGAGTGGGAGGGTGTGGGAGATAAGAGAAAAGGCAGAAGAAGTAAAAGAGGACAGAGAAGAGAAAGAGAGAAAAAATGTAAAAATGAAGCCTCCAGGTTTGGAGATGAGTTGAAAGCTGTAACACTTAAGAACTGTTTCAAAGTGGTGCAGAAATCAACGCACAGTACAAAGAGCTCTATGTCACAAAAGTTCTCCCATACAGAGCCTATGATGTTTATGTTGCATTTCTGTTGTAGGTAGTTGATTCTGGCATGTCTTTAGCAGCCACTGGTGCCATAGAGAAGATGTAATCTGACACTCATATCTCACTCGTGTGTCACATGTCATTCTGGTGCTCCAGCACAAGGATTATCAGTAGTGACCGTTACGGCGTCTCTGTTTGTGCTACTAACAGTGGCATTCTTAGTGCCAATAT
>NW_024586688.1:0-1720 GCF_018398535.1 Haplochromis burtoni
TTTTTTTTTTCTGGCACCAAATGGGAACAACTGCAGAAGTCTGTAAGTCGTGGTTGTGGTACTTCGATAAGACTACAAAAAGAGAAGTGAACATTTGAGAGTTATATTTTCAAAGGTCCAGCTGCTGTTTTTCACAGAGAAAGGGAAGAAATAGAGCTAACTTCAGTCAAAAATGGAGAAAGATACGACAGGAGAGGAAGAAGAGAGCTTAGATTCAAAGGTAAGGACTGCTCAGTGGGATCTGATGAACTGGAAATGTAAAGCTAACAAGTCCTCATGTTTTTAAATATTAATTTCCACAGTAAAGTGTATTCATGTGAGTGAAGTTTGCCACCCCACCTTTTTCAAATCAAACAAAATTGATGTCAAACGTGTGCGCTACATTTGTGCTGGTTTGTGATGAACTTGCTACTTTTTTTGGGAATTATTGTATTAAACTTTAGAGGCTTTCTTCCTCTGACACAATGAATAGTTTTACTATTATAATTTAAGCTAGTTTTTTTTTTAACTTTTAAAAAGAGTGTGATCATGATTAAAAAAAATATCCAATTCTGGTTTATATTTCACAACCTTTGCAAAGTAACGAAAGGGGCTCGTTGACCTTGGATGACCTCTAAAAATGTTCATTAATATCTTTAAAACAAAAGCAGCACAAATAAAACTTTTTGCAGTACAAATGTTTGACATCAATTTTGTTTGATTTGAAGAAGGTGGGGGTGGCCAACTTAAACCAGGTAGTATATTCTATTTTAAATCAGATATTGGGTCTGTACCTGTCACGACTGGGGCAGCAGTCGTGTGATGAATAAATGAGGACCCAAGATGCAGACGGTGATGGAGATGCGAGTGGAGGTTTATTTACAGTGAAAATAACAGAAGTGAGGGCAGGACTGAACATAAACCTAAACTGGGTGAAACTAACAAACAAATCTGGAACATAAGGTCAGCGGGAGAAACTCAGAGATGGCAGCCCAGGGAGACATAGAGAAACATAGGGAATGAACACAGACAACGCGACGAGGAGCACAGGCAGACACGCAGTATAAATACACACACCAGGTAATTAGGAAATGGCAGACAGGCGGGGACACAGCTGGAACTAATGGACATAACGAGACACAAACCTACAAAGTAAAACAGGAAACTCACAGACTGTTTTCCACAACCAACTGGGGACACGAACAGAACACAGGAGAGACACAGGTAGGGATGATAGAAACACACAACTCAAACCCTAAGAACAAATACAAAATCAGAATAAACTAGAAAAATTATAATAATAAACTGGGTCACCGACCCAGGACCATGACTGTACCAGTGTTGGGCAAGTTACTTTGAAAAAGTGATTATTATAGTTACTAGTTACTTCTTCAAAAAAGTAACTAAGTTAGTAACTAAGTTACAAGATTCTAAAAGTAATTAATTACTTGAAAAGTAACTATTGCATTACTTTAAAAAAAACGTTTAACCCTCTGGGGTCCAGGGTACCCATAAAAGAAATAGAAAAAAAACGTATAAAAGACTTGCATAAGATGTGGCCTACTTCATATAGTGAATCGTATAATGCTTATATGTGATTACTCATGACAGTGGCCATTTTATCATTACTTTCATATATTGTTTTAGTAAGTATCCAAAACATACAAGTTTTCATTTATATAATTTTTCAAGGGATCAAACCAGCGTTCCTCCCTGTCCAGGATGTTACATCCTCATCATT
>NW_024586688.1:3050-4129 GCF_018398535.1 Haplochromis burtoni
CTGGATGTGGTGTTCAGAGCTGCCCACCAGCGGGTTGAGGATCGAAGACAGAAATTTGGAGCTGTTATAGGTGACAGAGTTGATCATGCAGACAATCGGTCTTAAAGGTGCACCCTGTTTATGTATTTTCGGTAAACCGTACAGGTTTGGTGTAGACTCCCCTGGGTACAGCCTGTGGTATGAGGTCCGGTCAATAGCCTTGTCTTGTTCTAACTGCTTCAGACAGCCTATCACCCTCTTCCTGTAGCCACTTCCTGGGTCTCGTTTCAGGGGCTCATAAGTATTTTCATCACTGAGTAGTGACAAAATTTTCTCATGATAGTCTTTCTGGTTTAGCAATACTGTGCACCTACCCTTGTCTGCTTGAAGGATGATAATGTTGTTGTCATCACTAAGTGATGTGAGTGCCTTCTTCTCCTCCATGGTGATGTTGGATGCTGGGGGTTTTGCATTGCTGAGACAGGCCGAAACTTTCATCCGTAGTTGCTCTGCTTCCACTTCTGCAATATTGTTGTTACGAATTGCTGTTTCTGTGGCTGTGATCAGCTCCACTAGCGGGATTTGTCTTGGTGTAACAGCAAAATTCAACCCTTTAGCAAGGAACTGACCTCCCAGCATCCTGGGAGGAAAAAGTTCAATCTGATCTCCGAATCAACAAGCCTTGCCTGTTTAAACTGAATGCCAGTTACGATTTCTTAGTGGGCTGGTTTCAGTCATTATGCAAATGTACTGTTTATAATTTTTGGGGAAACCTGCAGTCAGCTGAGACTGAAGAAGTCACTTGGATGGTGACAAAACGTTTCTCAAACAAAATGCTACGTCCAGATGAACAGAATCAACTTTTGGAAATTTACTTACCTGGATGATTGAGAATGCATCAAGACGAAAACAAACGCTGTTGTGATAGTGATGTACACTGTCTTATTGGTATATGTATGATTTCTATACATTTTACATCAGATAAAAACGTTGATTGTAAGATTCAGTTAATTATTTATTAAAAGCGAAACATTTTAAATGACAATAAGAAAGAAAAGTGTTTCTTTGTGTCCCTCTTTCCCTGTTAATGCCCTACCTGG
>NW_024586689.1:0-4128 GCF_018398535.1 Haplochromis burtoni
AGTGACCACTGGCTATATGCTTGCAGGGTGGTGGGTCTCCAAGGACAACTTCTAACCCTGTTAAAGGCAACACGTGGAGTGCAACTGGTCGTGTGGCATAGCTGGCTCTGGCCTTGGGACTGTGTTTTGTTTTTTTTATACAATTCATAAATGGGACACTGGACTGTTTTATCTTTTATCTCTTGATATATATATTTTTTGTCAATAAATTATCTTTTAGAATTTTGACTGTCATCTTTTTGCCCACGACAGAGACAGTTGGTCAGACCTAGAATCTTTCTTTGGGTGTGTTACACTAATCTAACCATTATCGTGTGTTAGTAAGCATGCTGCAAAAAAAAAACAAAAAAACCCTCTGTGTCCCTGCAATATTTCAAATACAGCACTGAATGATGCTCTCAACCTTAAGAACATGGAGTGCCAACATGCTTATGAGCACATTTGCATTGTGTACATGTTAAAAAAAAAAAATGAAACAGCGTTATTTAATAATTTTGTAAACTCTTAAATAAATTTCCAACCCTAACATATGTCAAATGTGTTTAGGGACTTTTAAAGTCTTTCTTCATCGGGTTATGTGTTTTGAAGTGTGCTATACTAAATTTGTGGGTCATCTGTGTCATCATGGGAACGTCCACGGGGTACTTCAGAGAAAACCCTTCTTAAATAGGAGAGTATGACACATCCATAGAGAAACGTGTAAATCTTTGAAAATTGTCTGATTGTTTTACTTAACAGGTGACAGTAAATCAAGTAACATTATATTCAACAGCATTGGACTGTGTGTAACATTTAATACAGCTTTAGTATTAATCTACTTTTTTCCACCTCTTGTAATCCATGAAACTGCTTCAAACAAAGAGATGATGTGAATCGGACGCATGACAATGACTTTAAGTTAACAAAACAACCCTAAATAACACAATCATTAGTTCCTTTGTCATGAATCGCTGTGCAGCAGGCAGGAGTTGGACCCAAAATGCAGGACTCACAGACTCAGGGAATGAACTCAAAATCACAGCTTTATTTGCTGGTCACAGAAAACAAGCATACTAAACTACACTAAACTGGGAAAATATGAACTCACACTTTGCAGAGAGGCACACAAGGAAACACACAGCTTGAGGGACAACGCAACACTGACTCAGAGAAACACAGGGTTTAAATACACTGGGAAGTAACGAGGGGAATGAGACACAGAAGGAGGGCACAGCTGGGAGAAATCAGGACTGACGAGACAAGCAAAGCAGGACGCATTCACATAAGACACGGACCATCAAGTAAAACAGGAAGTATCACACAGAGACGCGAACTTGACACGAGTGGAGACAGCAACTAAGAAACACAGAGACATAAACCATAAGGCAGAGGTCTAAGAACCAAAATACACAGAGGGAAATACTAAGCTTGGAACACAAGAAACTAGACTTGAGGGAGTAACAATAGACCAACCATGAGAACATAATGCACAATGCAGAGTGACAGAAAACAAGAAACTCAAACATGCAAAGACACACTTACACAGAACAGAGGGGGCACAGAGAAACATGAAGGGCAAGGGATCAAAACTAGAAACGATAGAATAACTCACAAGTACAATAATACAAAAAAATCACAAAGAACTAAAAACGCTGGGTCAGGAGACCCAGGACCCTGACATTCTTAACTTCAAATATAAATGTTAATGGTGGGAACTGTAACTTTAATTTTTATATTTAAACTCGCATAACAATATTCCCAAAAAATCAATAAGCCTAAGTAACAGTGAAACTTTTGGCTATGTAAAAAAATTTTCAAGCATGGTAAAGTTTATTCGACATCCAGTGTCTACAAATTGCTTTTAAATAAGGCCGAAACCTGTGGCACAAGTTGCAATGCAATCATCAACATGTTTGGAAAAGACATTGTACTCGTGGAAGTGCCCAGGCACACGCAACGTTCCAAAACATGTAGAGGATATGAGGTAGTCTGCTTTGACTACTTCAACCTTCATGGTACCAGTCGGAATTTCCCACCCGACCCAAAACCTCATCAGCTGGCTGAGCTGGAATGGAGTGGCTGTAAAAATAATCAATGCATTAGAAATCAAATTAGATTCAAATTTTGAATCACAATGCAATTACACTTGCCTGTTTCAATGTAGGTCTTCAGAAATCCCACTGTTTGCATTTGGATGCTTAGTAGGTAAGGTGGATCATCATCGTCTTCATCTTCGCCCTCATCTCCTGGCCAAACAATGTGGCTAAGAACAGCCTAAAATGAGATTTCAGAGACACACTTAAGAATGCAACTGCCTTAAAAACAGTTTTTTTACATGTTAAATTTGTGAAGGGACTTTTTTCCGACACTTGGCATTTATATATGGTGTATTCTATGGGGTGCTCATGATGGCACTGGATTATCTGGCAGCCTTTAAAAGAATTTCCCTCAGGATGAATAAAGTATTATCAATCAATCATTTTGTCTCACTTAACGTATAATGGTAAAAGGACTGATTCTTACTTTTCTACTCTCCCAGACCCTTCAAAGATTTTTCTAATATAATTATCATTCTCACAATCACATTCTTATTTTCAGTACTTCCTACCAAAAATTCATACAGAGCGGGGAGCCAGGGATCTGAACAAACTGCTGATCAGTAGACGCCCTGCTCTACCTCCTGAGTTACAGCCTCCCCTAAAAGCAGCATTAACTGTCATGCCATCTAGCCTTATCACTGTAGTCTGCATCTTAGAAATGCATTGAAATACCTGTGCAGTAAGAATGCTGTCGGAAAAAGACCATTGAGGCTGTGTCAGGTCTTTGTTGAAGCATAGTCAACAATCTGGTGTCCTTCAGACCTTTTCTGATGTGTTTTGTCTGCCTTTTAGTTCGGCCTATCACCTAAAACCACAATTAAAAATAACCACATGACATTTGCTTAGGTGATGACAATCTAAAAACAATTTTTAAAGGGCAATCTTACTGCATGATGGAGAAGCTGTTGGAACTGCCATCTGCGGTTTACTGCACTGACGGGTGGCAAGCGTTAATGTCATCCTTCTGCTGCTCAGTGAGGTGTTTATTACCATCAAGCTTATGGACGAGAAAAGTTCCATTTCAGTATGTTGCAAATATATTGCCTAAAAAAATCTGCATTTTCTTGGGGGGGGGTATTTACACTTATATAAAAATGAGTTAATTTAAATTATGATTTCACTAAGGCTTGAAGTAAATTAATATTCACCATCCAAATTGTAGAACGAATATCTAGATCTGGCACATCATCGGGCTGGACAGTGTCTCTATCAGCATGGACCAACATGTGAATAATAGCCTTGCTGAGGCCATCTTTTAGTAGAACAGTGGAAAAAGGCCAGTGATCCCCAAGATGCTGCAGTTTTGTTTAAGAGGCATCTCTTAAAGGAAAAGGAGGAGAACCCCAAAATCACAGCTATCATTGACATTCGATGAGATCAAACATCCCAGAGCCGAGAGATCATTGCTTTCTACAAAAGACCACAGATTGATTGGGCAGGACCTTTTCGTTGTTCTTTACAAGGTAATGCTTATGGTGAAGCATAGATTCAGTTAGTTTCTTTAAAGGCTGTTTAACATTCCAACTTGGTAAATGAGAATTTTCCATTAAAGGGTGCTGTAAAGCAGTTTGTAACTTTACTTGTGTTGTTGTCTTTTTCTTTTTCCCAATTTTAAAATAGGTGACACAGCTGTTGGCACTGGGGTCCAGAGACATTTTTTCAGCATGGCAATGCTAAAGTTGCAACATGGCTTTAACATCCATAGCGGTATGTTTCTATATCCTTTTCTTAATTAATGTGAGATGAGTTTTTAAAATAATCCATCAAGAAATTTACTCCAGAAATTAAAAAAAAAAAAAAGATTGAAGTATTTGCATCATGTTTGACAACTTCATTAATCAACTACTTACGTCAATAGATAAAGCTATACCTTTTTTATTTTTCTTGTACTGTTCTTCTCCAGGTGCAGCCAACATGACCCTTCTCTTTGAGGGACAAGAGAACCATCTAGTGCCTTCTACTTCTCAGATTTTGGCAGACAGTGACTTATTTGTGGTAGCAGGCAGAATGATTGGGCATTCATTTTTGAACGATGGGCCACGATTGCATG
>NW_024586690.1:0-4128 GCF_018398535.1 Haplochromis burtoni
GATGTCTCTCCTTTCTGAGGCTCTTCCTCAGATGCGAGCTCGTGCGCGCGCCTGTGTCTGGGCCCGTGCTCGTCTGTGTGTGTGTAGGTGTGTGTGTGAAAATGTGTTAAACCAGAGTAAAAGTGCTTAGTTAAACTTGTGCTTTTGTAACGTTCAGTATGGAGAGACGTACAGGTTGCATGCCTCGTTGGAAAACTTTGTTTCAATTTATTTGCATTTGTTTAATCCGAACAAGGAAAATGAGAATGAAAGTCCAAGTCGCAAAAAACTCTCGCGACTCCCATCTATCCCCAAACCTTAGATGAGTCAACAGGGGAAAAAAAAACCCTCCGTCTTTCTCCAAAAACGCACAACAAATCCCCCCTAGAATTACTTGATAGGCAGTGGCGGTCCTAGCCTGTTTGGCGCCCTGGGCGAATACTCCCTCTGCCGCCCCCCTCCCACACACACACAGACGCACACATAAAACATATTAAGGATTGTACATTAACATAAAACTGTTGTCGAAACCATACTGAATTTCACCAGAGAAACACACACAGACACACACACACACAAACACACACAGAGGCGGTCCTAGCCTGTTTGGCGCCCTGGGCGAATACTCCCCCTGGCACTCCAGTATCCAAGTCGAGGATCACCACAACATAACCTAATAGACCTACGCCTTAGTTCACAGATATGGTTTGTCTAGGGTATATTTCTGGGATTTCGCACAACCCAGGATTCAAATCATGAATACATAATGGACTTGGATTTACATCATTATGAATGAAATGTGCTCTATTTGGAAGCAGCCACCCCCCTCCCCTTTGGATGGGTTGTGTGTGAGACTTTAAATCATCAAACTGTAAATCATAAATTTTAAATGGTTATTGATTAGTGATGGGATTTCCGGCTCTTTTTAGAGAACCGCCTCTTTCGGTTCAGCTCACTAAAAAGAGCCGGCTATTTCGGCTCCGAACCGGTTCTTCGGGTTGTTTTGTTGCTTTAATTAATTTATTATTAACAATAATATAAAATTATGCACAAAAGGAATTACTAATGTAAAAAAAGTGGTTTTATTTATATATAAATATATGTGGTGGCCCTTAGAGACAAAACACGTACAAACTCCAAAACACATTTCTAGCATGAACTGAACTTCCAAAACAGAGCTACTAGATCACTTAAATTACACAATTGAAAGCATGAAAGCATGTGTGTATTGTTTGTGTATTTATACACAAGCATTCATATATATTCAAATAATTTAAAAAAATTTCATTTACCTGTTACTACCACACACCAAATCCGGTCGTTGCTACTTGCTGGCTTGTGTAACCACTAGGTAACAAAAGCTCAACACTGCGCCTAGCATCCTGGAGCACTTCTGTCGTCTTTTGTGTTGTCTGTTGTTTTGAGTTTTTATGTGCTTCTGAGTTTTTACGTGTTTTGGAGTTTGTACGTGCTTTGTCTCTAGGGGCCAATATACTTTTATTTATTCACTCCACATAAAATGTAATAAATAAATCATATAATACAAAAACCAACTATTCACAGTTCAACTTTTAACTATTTACATTTTCAGCTTTTTCTTTTTACAAATTTAAAGTGAAACAACACAAAACACTGCAAACCACAACACAATTAAATATAAATTAAAATATGAAAACAAAAAGAACATGCATATTCTCTGTCATATGGGCCTGCATGAATAAACTTTCTGAATCCTTTATCATCGCAACTGAAAATAGTTGTGGATGATTACTATACCTTTCTAATGTGACGTTGTTGTCCCTGGCTCTCTTTCTCTCTCTCTCCCTCCGCTCTGTTCCTGTGCTACTGAGTGTAACTACCGCCCCTCCCCCCTCTTCCCAGCGCAAAGCACAAGGCTCGCTGCGGAGTGAAGCGGAAAAAAAGTGCGAGAGAGAGAAAAAAAAAAAACCCCACGGCTCGCGATCCATTTCACCTAGTCATAACGCTCGTATATTTTCTTACTGTTCTTATTTTGATATACTGGACTGTATGTAGCGGAGATGACAATAAAGTTTACTTTGACTTCAGCGAGGAAGCGCACCGAGGGTCTCACGCTCACTTTTCGCGTACACAATTTCGAAAAAAACATCGGTGCAAATTATAAATCTGTATCATAATGTCCGGTGTTTTCATGTTTGTTGTTTTGTTTTTATTTTATTTTATTTTGCGAGCTCCAGCCAGCCAGAGAATCACCCGCCGCCCCGCCCTCTCCTCCCTGTGCCACAAGCAGCAGGCGCACCTCGCAAACGGGTGCCCTTACTCCCAGCAAATGGGCGATAGTAAACCGATCGGTGCCTATGCCTTTCCCAATATGCGCTGGCATGACGTCGGGGCAGCATGAGTACGAGTAAATTTTTTTTTAAATTTTTTTTGCCGATGCCCGTGATGCCGCCCCCCACCACGATGCCGCCCCGGGCAACCGCCCGTGTCGCCCGTATCAAAAACTGGTTGTAGATACAACTTTTCTTTTTTTGACCCCTAAAAAATGCTGGTCTGCACTGGTTTAATTTTTCCTGCATCTCTTCTGAAAACTCCATGTTTTTGCCTCAAAATTATATTCGCCTGACAAGGATCAGGGTCATACATTTGTACCACAAGGTGGCAGAAGTGCTGTTTAATGACTCATTTGCTGTTCTGCAGAGGCTGCTTTCAGATACCCCTAGAAGATTTCCACTTTTAAAGTTTTAAACTCACGGATATGTAAATGCTATACGAGAAATTTTTAACAGAATATAATAAAACAGGACTACTTGCTAGGTACACTAAGCTGTTAATGCACATTTCCCAGCTCTAAATAAATCTCACCAAGTCAAGCAACTTAAAGTTTCTGGGGATTTTGTTAATCATTGCAACATTTCTAAGCCTACAGAAAGAACCACAGTTCCCTTTAGGTTGACTTTACACATCATTTATGTGCACGAAGATAATACATTTTCCATGACACATGTCAAAAACACATCAAACAAGAGCTATTAAATGTACCCATTCTTTAAATTATTTATTCAGTGATATTGCACTTGGTACATTTGCCATTTTTTGTGGTATTGCCAGCCTGAATAAAGTAATTGCCATGCAGTGGAGATTTTAAAACACTGTGCTTGAAATGAGTATCGCTATGTTACCATGACCTCTTAATCTGAAAGGCTTCTCCCAGACATGCACATTATTTTGTTGTTTGTGGTTTCCTGAATGCACTTGAAAGCTGCGGTGAATGACCTAAAGTTCACAACCATCAAACCCTCAAATGTGCAACCATGCATATCCAATTGCCAGCCATTATTATATAAATAATATAAATCACTAAAGTTGTCCATCATTCATGACTGAAGAGGGAAATTTATACACAAAAAAGAAGAATTTTGTGTGTTCCACATAGTTAAAATATGAGTTAGAGGACTTCAACAGCATCTATAAACATATGTCTTAAATTTACTATATACACTTGCACAGCAATGCCTTGACTGTTCATTAGTTTTTGATTAGAAGTTGGACTTTTTGCAACTACCAGACTCAGCAACCTGTGTTTATCCCTTTATTCAATTTAATCTCAGAGAAAAGTACTGATAGTAAGGTCCTCATAAATAAGAATGTAAGTAAATATAAATATAAGTTGGAACAACTTCATTTTTTTATAAGTGTGACACTGCGTGTCTGGCCCGGCACACACACGTCAGTGTTGCAGGGCAAGTGAACCTTTTATTTTCCTTTTCAGTGAACAAACTTGCAGCCTTTTCAGCCGTTGCGGCTCTGGCTCAGGTCTCTCGTCTTCTGTGGTCCCAGCTGGCTACTAAAACAGGGAAAGCATGATTGGATGATTGAGCCCACCTGCCCTGCCAGCATCCCTGGCACTGCCCCCAAACCCACTGCAGCACCCCTCCTCTGCAGCTGAACAGCAGACCACACCCTGCCACATTAAGTTTAAAGGCATTCATTTTCTTCTTCTTCTTCCTTCTCCAACACGTTCTCACTCCCAACTCGTCAAACGTGTGACGCATGGTCAGGCTCCCTCTGCTTCACTTATGGACGCGCGCAGGGTATCCCCCTCGCGTCGGGAATTGACGTGAAGGGTCCTCCGATTGAAGAGATTGCCGCGGAAGTGCCTGTTGTCGG
>NW_024586691.1:0-1295 GCF_018398535.1 Haplochromis burtoni
GCAGGAGGCCTTAAAGGCTGAAATTATTAACGTACTGAGATGTATATGATGTCATATATTAAATTGCATAAGTGTGATCAGCTGGATTTTTGCTCCCAAGATTGTCTTCCAATAAACAACTGGTTTCCTGGGTTGTGCTTTGTTACTGTGTTTTAGGATACATCTGCAGTCTTTAAATTTGTCATACTTTAATTAGTATGCTTATTTTTTTCAGTTTAATTTTATTTTCAAGCTTGTTTGTAATTTTTTGCTGCTAAACTCATGCTTTATTTTGCTTTTCTGGACTATAAATAAGGTAGAGACAGCAAAGATGAGCTACCATGCTGGCCTGCTCTCCTTTTAACTGCTCCATCCATTTTCATGGTTGTGGTCAAAATATTTTCGGCATGCTGTGAGATTAGTCCTCAAAATCATCCCCCAAAATAGACTACTTCAAAAGAGATTTCACCCTCAGCTTCCAGCTGCATGGCATCTGCTGTAACTTACACCAACTCGACTTAAGAGTACTTTCATCACATTTTTTATAAAAGCGCTTCTACACAATATTACCCAGCCACAAATGAAGCAGCCAGGTGGCCGAACATTAAAGGGACTGTTCTATAAATGACAAGTTATGGGTTCAATCCTGAAGCAACCATATGTCCTGTAAATAGTGTCCTTGAATCAGACACTGACCTCCTACTGCTTACTCTCGCTAAACTGCTCTGGATGAAGCATCAGCTTAAATGCTTAAGATGTAAATAAAACAGGAGGAGACTGCTGGGAGCACAAGGGCCTGTTTCTAGCAGAGAGGGGGAGAGAGGAGTGAGGCGGCTCTGAGGGACAGAGCCTGCATGCTAACATAACACTGAATGCTGATCAGACTCTTAACGAAGAGACTGCTCATCGTTCTCTGGCGTGAAATAGGATTACCATATGTTGGTTAAAGTCCTGCTAAATGTAAGCCAGCAGTAAATGCTAACAAGGACAAACTGATCAAATAAACTCGCTGCGTTACTTAGATAAGGTTGTATTTATGGGGATGGAAATTTGTATAATTTGTAGATTTTAGCATGTAAAAAAATGGAGCTATTTTTAAAGGATGACAAAAAATCTAGAAAATGAATGTAATTCATTGACATTATTGTATCATAGTTTGCATTGTTCTGACCAGCAGTGTCCTGCAGCTCCCTGTGAGCACTTAATGAAAGAGGTTATGGTTTAATGTCAGAGCAGAGAACTCACAGTTGTCAAATATGATTTTGCTCTAATATGCACCATGTGGCGCTGTATGTTTTCTGTGATTGGAGGGTAGT
>NW_024586691.1:2617-4127 GCF_018398535.1 Haplochromis burtoni
ATTTTCCCTTTATAAGGTTTGCTAAACCAGATGCTATATTTATGCTAAAAGTGGCCATAAAGAGTAAGGTCAGAAGGAGGAAAGGTAATACAGCAATGAAGAATAAAGGCAAAGTCAAAGACCGATTCCAGCTTTAAAAGCTATCTATGTATTTTTTTGTACATAGATTTATATGAAAAAGATGATCTGATTTCTAGCAGCAAAGGGCACATGCAAAAAAGCATTGGCAGGATAAATTCAGTTAAAGCAGTTAAATCAGTGCAAAGGTACAGAAAAATACTTATATTAGTTTGGAAATCAACAAGCAAAGAAATCCAGATAGATGTGATTTTTCCCATTCAATAGTACTTTTAATGTTCATAATTAAAAATGCTTTTGATTAATTTTGTCAGTAGGAGTAAAAGTTTGATGATTTTTTTCTCAGTGTTACTGCTCCATTAATAATAAGTGTTTAATAATTAATAATAAGTGAATCCAAGTTTTACCCCAATGTTTCCACCATTCCTCTCACCTAACCCTCATTTCCTCTTCAGGCCTTGCCTTTCAACCACACACACCCTCTACAGCAAATTAACAATATCTGAAAGTCATGTCCTTAAGAAATAAGAGGGGAAAATCGAGTTAAGACCCAACACAGGACCTGAAAGGTGCATCTAGCCCTTCAGCTGATTCATCTACCGTTTGCTGAACCCTTGTCAGAAATTGTTAGAAGAAGAAGAAGCTATTCTTAAGGATGGGAAACTCTTGATTGATGGAATCTTGAATATAGAAAAGTAACAATGGATTTTAATCCACAATGTAATGCCATTGGGAAAGCATGTGATTGGCAAATGCATCATTTTTCAGGATAGCAATGATCCCCAAAATACTGTCAGTACAGTAAAAGCATACCTGGATAGAAAAACATACAATAGAACAGCATCAGTCATGGCTTGGCCTCCCCAGAGCCCAGACCTCAATATTACTGAAGCAGTGTGGGATCATTGTGACACGAGAACGGAACAAAAGGCGGACAACACCCAAAGACGTGCTCTGAATATCCTTCAAGAAGCCTGGAAAACTGTTCCTGTGGAAATGACAAGAAAACTAGAACTGAAGAATAACAGTTACAATGCCAAATATTGACTTTCAAGCTTGTTATATTGTTATAAACTCTATTTTACGTATATTTCCATTTATGTTTGCACATGTTCAATAAAATCATTGCTCCTGAGGCAACGAGGAATGGCTAAAGATTTCTGCCACTACTCCATAACAAACATCAACTAAAAGTGTTTGATAAATGCATTCTATTTGCTTTTTTAAAAATCACAAAGTGAGAGATTTTTTTTCAATTTAAGTGAGCATTATGTTAATGTTTTAAATGTCATGGCATAGGATCAGATCGCTTCAAAGTAAATTATATTTTGAAATGTACAATCCCTTAAACACTGTGTCCTGATCTTGAACTAATAACTACTGAGATCTCAAGTCTACTGCATAATAAGACAAACAGCACCATTTAGAAAAT
>NW_024586692.1:0-1258 GCF_018398535.1 Haplochromis burtoni
CACAGTCGTAAATTCCCACAGTGTGCACTATGTGCTTCGAATATTGTGTGTAGTTTTTGTCAGGGGCGATTTTGGCCCATTTTTGGGGGTGCTTCAAAAATGAATCAAAGCACCCCCAAAGATTTCTTACTTTCTAGAATCGCCCCTGGTTTTTGTTTTATACAGTTGGCATCTAACTATGAAAAAATTACACTCCAAAAGACCCCGGGCTTCTGAAAAAACAACCCGGGCTTAAGCCCAGTAAGCCACCCCCCCCCGCTCCGCCACTATTTAAGACTACTTGAAAAATGGCAAAACATCATATTTTGCATGGTTGGATCTTAACAAGGTTCTAAGTAGAGCTTCAACATGCAACAAGAAGAAATGGGAGTGAGACAAAACATGTTTCTGTGCATGCAATTTATTTCACAGCCTGTTTCAGTTTATGACCACGTGCCTTTAAAAGGCCAAATCTGTGCAAAAATGTGGATTCATTGTCATTTTCTGTCAGGTAGTCACGCTGTCATAATGTTCTGATGGCAAAGGCAAAAAAACGTTTCCTTTTTTCAACGTGGTTGGGTTGTTGAACTGCATAAGCCGGGTCTCTCGCAGTGCGCCATCGCTGATGAGGTGGGATGCAATAAGACAGTCATTTAGAATTTCTTAAATAATCCTGAGGGTTATGGAACAAAAAAAGTCAAGTAGAAGACCCAAAATATTTCACCAACACTGAGCTGGAGGATCCAATTGGCTGTCCGCCAAGATCCTCGACCCAATTTAAGGTCATTACTGGTGCCGACTGCAGCCCCATGACCATCAGACGGCATCTAAGACTGAAGTGCTTCAAAAACATCTTCAAAGGCCTCGTCTCCTTGAACACCACAGAACTGACCGTTTGGACAAGAGAGCACCAAACATTGAAAGGTGGAAGAAAGTTTTATGTTCTGATGGGAATAAATTTAACCTTGACGGTCCTGATGGTTGCCAGCGTTACTGGAATGACAAGCAGATCCCATGTTTTCTACACTTCACCTGGAGGTGGCGCCATAATGGTCTGGGGTGGTTTTTCCTTTAGTAGAACACAGGAGCTTCAGGAGGTGCAGGGGTGTCAAACGGTCGCTGGCTATGTCCAGATGTTGCATCCCTCATGACTGAGGGCCCTCAAATTCAAATTCAAATTCAAATTCAAATTTTATTTGTCACGTACACAGTCATACACAGTATGATATGTAGTGAAATGCTTGGACAACTGCTCGTGACCTAAAGAAAACAAAAAAGG
>NW_024586692.1:2587-4126 GCF_018398535.1 Haplochromis burtoni
TAGTGAAGAAATGATGAAGTCTCTGACCAGGCGTTCAAAGCACTTCATCACTACTGAGGTGGTAACGACTGGGTTTTTCAACAGGACAACGCTACTGTATACAATGTCCACAGGACAAGGGACATCTTCCAGGAGAATAACGTCACTCTTTTGGACCATCCTGCATGTTCCCCTGATCTAATTCCAACTGAGAACCTTTGGGGATGGATGGCAAGGGAAGGTTACAAAAATGGACAACAGTTCCAGACAGTAGATGCCCTTCATGTGGCCGTCTTCACCACTTGGAAAAATGCTCCCACTCACCTCATGGAAATGCTTGCATCAAGCATGCCGCAACAAATTTCAGAAGTGATCGACAATAACGGTGGAGCTAAAGTTTGAAATTTTGATTTCTGCTTTGAGGGGTTGGAAACGTGATCCTAAACTTTTGATCAGCTGTAAATCAGCCTGTTTCAGTTTAAGCCTTGTTTTCAATAAATTGCACGTTCAAAAAAAATGTTTTGTCTCGCTCTTCTTGGTGCATGTTGAAGCTCGACTTGTAACCTTGTTAAGATCCAACCATGCAAAATATGATTTTTTGCAATTTTTCAAGCGGTCTTTTGACAGCAAATTGCTTTTCTGCCTCCTGATGTCAGTATTACAACCTTTGCACATCTAGTGTCTAGATTCTTTGGTAGATTAAGAAATAGTTTCAACTTGATATCACGGCAAAACATGTCATAGACACACCGGTCCAGGGCGTATCCATTTCACGCTTCAGTGAAATGGGCATGCATGCAGAAGTTGCAGGACCAGCAGGGGGACATAATTTATTTAAAGCCAAGAAGTTGGTACTGATCAAAAAGATGTACGAAGGGCACTGCAGGGTCCCTCTGTGCCAGAAATGTATGTAATATATTTTCATGTAAATGTGTTAATAATGTCTGTTTAAACGCTTTCCCGTCATTATTTTCATGTTGGCTTGTGAATGAAATAAAATATCTCCCTTTGTCGGTAATGCAGCTTACTGCGACTTCTGCATGCTCTCCATTTCACGCTTTGGAGAGGCAAAGCATGAAATGGACATGGCAGACTGGTGTGTCTATTGCACGCTTTGTCACGATACTAGGTTGATGGGTTTTAGATTGAGAAGTCAGGAGTTCAGTTTGCCCGTACAGTATGTATTGTTTATCACGCTCGTCTCAATCAGGATTCTTTTGCCCATTTCACTTCATTGTAATTGATTCTAAAGAATCAATATAAGATATTACTGAACAAAGGGACATCAAGGATCTTATGTGTTTGTCATCTGCAGCTTTTGAACATTTAATATATATCTGTTGGCATTTCTTTTTCTTGCAGAGCTTTTATGCATTTTATAGAATAAAATGTGGCCACTGCATGAAAAAAAAAATCACATTTACAGGTTTGTCAACACCTGCATAACTCCAAGTAGCTGTGAAGTTTCACAGAAATTTACAGATCTATTTCCTGACAAAAATCCCACTTTTCATGCAGTGAACACTGATATTTTTCTTTTTATCCATTCACCATATTATG
>NW_024586693.1:0-1060 GCF_018398535.1 Haplochromis burtoni
AAATACTATTGAAATCTCTACAGGAAGTCACTCTTTATTCCCATTAAGAAATACAGAGAAAATCGTCATAATATTGAAACAGAATTCAGACTATGAGTTTGCGGAAAAATAGATGCCGCTCTGTCTCTCTATACAGCACAAAAAGAACTCCTCCTCCTATCTGTGCTTTTATTCTCCTCCCTCTAAAAACGTTTTTCTTTTTTTTCCCAACAACAGGTGGCGCGCTTCCGGAGGTTTCCCCCTCCCTTCTCAGGATGCAATTCGACACGCTTAGCGACAGATGGCGCGCTTCCGGGGTTCGCCCCCCCTTCTCCGGATGTCGGGGGGTTCCTGCCCCCCTTTCTCCGGATGCAATTCGTCACGGTCATTACTCGCTTCCGGGGGGGAGGGGGGAGGTCAAAAGGTCATGATTAGGGCCATCAATCACTTCGGATTAAATTTTGTCATAAACTGTATGGGATTATCTCTCTAAGGGTGGATGTATGTTTTTTTGTGTATGTGTTTTTGCAGGAGCAGAAGGATGACAGAGACTAGGGAGGAGACTAGGTTCAAATGAGTGTGTGTGGGCCCTGCAGACCCTTCAGCTGCCACTTTTCTGTGTTACTGATTTTTGTGTAAAGGACACTTTGGTTTTACTGGCTGTTTGTTGGTTATGGTATCACACTGTATTATTGTAAACATTACAGTGGGAAAATGTGCCTACAATGTGCAAAATATACTGAAAACAGTGTTCACAGCAGCAGATTGTTGACTACATGATTTACAGCAGCACCTCTGGAATCTGTTGATCCAAGTCTGACCTCCGGGACACTCCACTGGCTAATGTTGGTTTTCTCTCTAAGGGTTTTTGTGGAGGATTTGGCTTCACACAGACAGACATGAGTGAAATAAAGCAGGATGTGCAGTGATTACAAAACATTTTAGAACAAAGTAAGTGACAAGTGAGTGACATTACTTTGGAACAGTCACTGGTTACAATAGTTTTGAAGAAACATATAGGATGATCCATTTTTTGGGCAAATTACAGGGAGTGCAGAATTATTAGGCAAGTTGTATTTTT
>NW_024586693.1:2405-4124 GCF_018398535.1 Haplochromis burtoni
TGTTGATGTCATTAGACCACACCCCTTCTCATTACAGAGATGCACATCACCTAATATGCTTAATTGGTAGTAGGCTTTCGAGCCTATACAGCTTGGAATAAGACAACATGCATGAAGAGGATGATGTGGACAAAATACTCATTTGCCTAATAATTCTGCACTGAGGAAATAAACTGCACACGGCACACTTGTGGTGTAGTGCTGGACTACACTACTTATTACTCTTATGACCTACAGTTGCTTGCAAATGTGAAGTTTATATCAACTTACAAATTTTCTTTTCTAGGCAATAATAGTGTGGATGCAGGCTCCATGCGGAGCTAGGAGCTAAACAGACTTAACATGAAAACCAAACTAATTTCATTTCCTAAGACAGGGTTGCTGGAAACCACCTGTTTGACCCCACTGTCCTCCACACGGTGCCCCATGTCAATCAGGTCCCACACCTCCAGACTCAGAAACAACTTCTTCCCCTGGGCCATCCAGACTGTAAACAACGACAATTGTTGAAAAGCTATGTTTTTCATGCGATCGCTATGTGGAAGTGGAGAAGAAAGGAGAGGACCCAAATGCAGGACTCACAGTGAATGATAACGAGTGTAGCTGCCGTCATAGGCAACTCTCGCATTTAAGTTCATTTTATTAGATATGCAAGGTTGAAACAATTAGTAGTTGAAAAAAAATGTGTATTTATGTTTTGTTCATTAGATTTATATGTTTAAATGTGTTATTTGTGCTAATTGTGCAATTAGATAGGAACCTTTTCTATAGTTCCGTCTGTTGTTGCTAAGAGGGTATTTTTTGGCTGTCACACTCAGCAAGCTAATTAAGAGACGAGCCACGAGGTTTGCACGTCTACAGAAAGATAAATAAAAGAAGATTGGAAGAAGATTAAAGTTTTATTCCCTTTGAGTGAGGCCAATGAGGTAAATGTTTTATTTTGTTTATTATTGTTGTATGTAAATACGCTAGTGTTGCGTGATATTCTAGTGCAATTACCACAGTGTGAGGTGTAATGTGTATTTTATTGATCGTTTGTTGGAATGTTTCGTCATATATAATGCTTAAGGGCTTTATTAAGAATATTCATTTAAGTTTGTATTTTTTTTTAGTTCTGACGGCATTGTATCGGCTGTGGTTGGACATCATTACATGTTAAGGCATGTCGAACAATCCTCCTGTCCGAAATAAATGTCAGTTAAAATGCAAAGAACAAGATGAGCTTTATTAAGACTCGAGGGGAGTAACAACGAGGGTGTTTATTATAAGGGCTGGAAGAACACAACATAAGATGGCTGACTGGATGACTGAACTGAACTTAGATGCACAAACGGGATTGACAATGACAAGACAGTGACACTGCTCCAGTATTTCTGAGATTTACACATTTCTATTGAGGTCGGTTGGCCATCTGACTAGAATGCCTCACGAGAAACTCCAGGCATGTTGTACAGGGAGGAGGCCCAGTAATAGAACTAGAACTTGCTGGAGAGATTATATGTCTCAGCTAGGCTGGGAATGCGTTTGTGTTCCACCAGATAAGCAGGAGGAGAAGGATGGAGAGGATGGTCTGCATTTTCGTGTTTATGCTATCCTCGCGATCCAGCCCCAGATAAGCAGAAGAAGATGGATGATATAAATAAGTATGGGGAGTGCTAAGGCAAGTAATTCACTGACAACCAAACTGTAAAATCTATTGAGTGTCCAGAACCCCCCCCC